>NW_018240709.1:0-933 GCF_001263595.1 Phalaenopsis equestris | reverse complement strand
AATTTTCAATTCACTACCAGATATTTTTCTTTATGCTACAGTCATGTATGTTTGTTATGTGTTTGTTTTCTTGTATTTTATAATCCACTACATAGAAGTCCAACAAATCTCTATATGTTAAGTAAATTAAAATTTGATAAATTTAATTATTACTCCTGTTATTAATTTTTTTACTTGCATATTTAGAATGTAAAAATTTATGTTAGCATGTTATTTTAAATTTTCAATCTTACTAATATTTAGATATGATGCTAAAATGTTTTAGTTATATTAAAAATTCAAGTTTAGGGAGGGGGGATGAAAATTTTCTAAAGAACTTAAAAATTTATTTGTTCTCAATTGTGCTTCAAACATATTTGATTTTGATTTGAAGAAAATGATCATGTATATGAAGTTATATTAGAGAAGTAAAATTTTGAACATAGAAATGAGTAAGAGAATTTAGTTAAAATTTATAGTAATGAACAAAAACTTAAAGTTAAAATTTTTTTAGTGTGGAAAATGCTAAGTATAGTGTAACTATCTTTGGTAGGAAAAATTATATTTTTGAAAAATTTAGAAGATTTAGATTTTTATTTTCAAAACATAAATTTCTTTTATTGAAATTAATTTTCAAAACTATTATTATGTTCTTAAGTCAAAGAAAAATATCAACTCTTTGCTTTAGGAAAGGAAGAGTGGGATTCAAAATCATTAAAGGCCTATCGAGATATAATAATCCTTGCCTGAAAGAAAAAGGTTAGAAATAGAGAAAAATAAAAAAGAAAAGAAATCAAAAAGAAAGAAAAATAAAAGAAAAATAAAAAGGAAGAAAAAGAAAAATAAAAATAAAAGAAAAATTGAAAAAGGGAGGAGAAGCTTGACGATTAGTGCCTAATCAAAAATTGATTCCACATCAGATCTTTTTAAAGTATAAAACTTGAGAAACTCTTA
>NW_018240708.1:0-371 GCF_001263595.1 Phalaenopsis equestris | reverse complement strand
TCTCACCCATGAAATTGAATGTGACTCTTACATTGCTGTAGAAAGCATATTTATTTCGAATCATATGTTTCTTAATAAATTTTAACATTTCAATTGGCCAAATTGAAAAGTAAATTATGATCAGAGTTTGAATCATCATAATTTATTGAAATTTAAAACCTTACAACACAAAATTAATTCTTCACAAAATCATATCTCATTTTAGGGAGAAAGATAAAGAAGACTACTCATAACTCATGAGTAGGATACGATAAAACACAAATTTCATATATATAAATAAATTTACAAAATAATGAAAAAACAAGTACATAACTTATCTCTCATTCCTTCCTAAGAAAATCCCTAGAAGTTCCTTTTAAGCATTTTATCTC
>NW_018240707.1:0-214 GCF_001263595.1 Phalaenopsis equestris | reverse complement strand
CACGTCCGGACGACCAACTACTGACAGCCATGTCGTCCGCCAATGATGTGCATGGCACGCCAATGATGTGCACGTGGCATTTAGTGGTTAGTCGTCCGGGCGTGCGGTGTCCGAACTAAATATTTTATCCGAAAATAAGCAAGTTTATAAGAAATAGACATGGAATCTCAAAAAAAAATAATTTTTTTTTATATAAGCTTCTCACTAAATAAGA
>NW_018240706.1:0-448 GCF_001263595.1 Phalaenopsis equestris | reverse complement strand
CTCATTCATCTGGTTTCTTGTCGGGACGAAGTTGGGATAATGGCAGAAAGGAACGTTCTTGATCATGTATAGTTCATTGATCCGTGCAGGAGTGAAAGTTATCCATCTACCTCACACATAAATGCTCCCTGGTTGATTCCATGCAAATTTGCATAAAATTCCTTCACCACAGGAACAACCGCGGCGGCGGTAGTATAACATAACACTTCCCATCTTCGCCGCACTATCATCTCTTCAATTACTGCAGAGGGATTATTCATCCGCGATTTATGAATCCTCGTTCCTTGATTAATCTTTTCTTCGCCAGTACCTTGTTGAAGATTCGTTGCGCTTCTGCACTAATAAAATTTCTCCAATTGAGCACTCGCATTCTAAGATTATCAGAGGAATTTGACGCCATAGGAATGAATTTTGTGGAGTTTCACTTCGTTTTTGGGAGAAATATGAA
>NW_018240705.1:0-348 GCF_001263595.1 Phalaenopsis equestris | reverse complement strand
CTCCTTCCCTCCCTCCTTCCCCCTTATCTCTTCAATCTTCTCTATCACCCGCACACTCTCCCCCCTCTCTCGCTCTGCCTCTCATCAATCTCTTTTTATTCAATCTCTGCCTCTCTATCTCCCTTTATCCCTCCCTCTCTCAGTACTCACTCCCTCCCTACTCATCTCTCTCCTCTCTATATATACCTCCCTCTCTCAATTCTCTCTTCCCTGACAATCTCTTCTCTTTTGCTCCCTCCCACTCTCTCTCCCACTATTATTCTCTCACTTTCAGTCTCTCTACACCCATCTTTTCCTCATTCTTTGCCTCTTACCATTTTTCAATCTCCAGTTTCCTCTATCTTATCA
>NW_018240704.1:0-491 GCF_001263595.1 Phalaenopsis equestris | reverse complement strand
TTGCCAAGTTTGACCTCCCAACTTCTCCAAGTAAATCTGGGGAATCCAAAGTAAGGGGAGTGAGAGACTCCGACCCATCGGGACTTGCATCACCGACCCATCAGGACTTGTGCTAAGGCTCACAACAAAGGGAAACACTCGGCTCTACGGAGGGGTATTTGGCACGCACAGGAAGTCCTAACCTAAAGGTTGGCTCTAGGAAATCAAACAGTCCATCACGCAGGCACGTCGTTGCGCCGACCCACGCCGGCGCACGCACCCCGTATGGGCGATCGAACCCACACGCCTAGACTCCACTATTCCTAAGGCTGGCTAGGAGGTAGAAAGTCTCACCACCGTGACTGTTGCAGACGCGTTTCTTTGCTTGGTCCGAGCTCGTCTGTGCCTGATCCACGCTCCAATGTGCCTCGTAAAACTTCGCGAGGGAGGTTGCTCGACGGCGACAAAAGGGGGGAACCCACAAAGATGCCGGCGGGAGGGAGCGGCGACGG
>NW_018240703.1:0-885 GCF_001263595.1 Phalaenopsis equestris | reverse complement strand
GAAATCTCTCACTTTTCCTCTCCTCTTACAACCCTCGAAGAAAATCTCCAAGTCCCTCACTCTCTCTTTCACGCCTCTCTCTCTCTTCTCCACTGAACCTCTCTTTAGCCTAGACTCCTCTCCTTTTAATTAGTGGCTGCCTCTTCTCAAAAAGAATTCAAAATTTTCTCCCAAATTTTCTCTAAAAGCTTTTCTCTAAAAGCCACACCTTTTGAATCTCAAAAGACATGTCCATTCATTCAAAAGACATATCCCTTCATTAAAGAGCCTTCCAAAGTGTTTGGATGCATTAAACACTTCAAGAGGGTGTTTGAAACATTTAAAGCCTTCAAAATCCACTCAAAATTTGTACTGAACCGTCTTAATTTATCAAGTATTGTCTCTGGCACTTTAAGCGCCAAATCTCCTCTTTTTTGCTACTTTTGCTCCAAATGCTTAAAATTGATATACCTACAACAAAAATATAAAAATACGCTTCCAACAAAAATATAAAAATACCCTTTTTTAAAGTGTAATATCATCAAAAATAAGTATAAAATGTATACTTAAAATAAAACATTATTTTGGTGTATCAGTAACATGAACCCATCTTTCAAAGCTACTAGGACTTTAAGTCTACATAGTCGTGAACGTAGTTGACTCGACGCATTCAGAAATTCTTGATCAGCAATCCGTGAATTGATTCGTCTATAGGGACCTCAAATCTCTAAGGTCAAAGGAATGAAACTATATTATATGACTATAAGATGGAGCTCCAAAAGATGGAACGTATACCAATAAAAATGGTAAGGATGCTGCTAGAAAGGAAAAGAAAGGAAGAGAAAGGAAGGTTCAGCTACAAATTTAGAAACACTCCCAACAAAGGACTTGTGCCCCATCTAGGTT
>NW_018240702.1:0-289 GCF_001263595.1 Phalaenopsis equestris | reverse complement strand
AGACAGAAGGATAGCCCTCGTCCAAAATGTGAGAGTGGCCGCTAGTCCCGAGGGGACAAGGAAGTTGATCAAGACAAATGCAGGCACAACTCATTGAACGATTTTTCTATAGTCGACCAAAGAATGCCTATGATCACACAATTGAGGGTCTCGATGACAGAACTAATGGACACAATATAATATAAAGAGTACTTCTTAAAGCCACACCAATGAAGAACGATTCTTCCCTCTAAAATCCCAGTAAGTGTTGTAAGTACATGTCGGCGCTATTTTTGGTGTGGGGTTTGCC
>NW_018240701.1:0-905 GCF_001263595.1 Phalaenopsis equestris | reverse complement strand
AATCTTGAAAAGAGAATCAAAATTTAGGTACCGATATCGAAGTTAGGTACTGACCCCGAAATGAGAGTTAAACTTTTGGTATCAACCTCAAAAAGAGAATCGAAATTTAGGTACCGACTTCGAAGAGTGGGAATCAATCAGAATTTAGGTATTGACCTCAAAATGGGAGTTAAAATTTAGGTATCAACCTCAAAAGAGAATCGGAATTTTAGTACCGACCTCGAAGGGAGGGAATCAGAATTTAGGTATTGACCTCAAAATGGGAGTTAAAATTTAGGTATCAACCTCAAAAGAGAATCGGAATTTTAGTACCGACCTCGAAGGGAGGGAATCAGAATTTAGGTATTGACCTCAAAATGAGAGTTAAAATTTAGGTATCAACCTCAAAAGAGAATCGGAATTTTAGTACCGACCTCGAAGGGAGGGAATCAGAATTTAGGTACTGACCCTGAAAAAATTTGGGTATCAACCTCGAAAAGAGAATCAAAATTTAGGTACCGACCTCGAAGGGAGGGTATCAGAATCTAGGTACTGACCCCGAAATGAGAGTTGAACTTTGGGTATCAACCTCGAAAAGAGAATCAGAATTTAGGTACCGACCTTGTAGTGAGGGAATCAAAATTTAGGTACTGACCCCAAAATGAGAGTTGAAATTTGGTTTTCAACCTCGAAAAGAGAATCAAAATTTAGGTATGGAATCTGAATTAAGGTGCTGACCACAAATTTAGGTATTGATCCCGAAATGATGGTTGAAATTTAGGTATCAACCTAAAAAAGAGAATCGAAATTTAGGTACCGACCTGAAAGAGAGGAAATCAGAATTTAGGTACTGACCCTGAAATGAGAGTTGAAATTTAGATATCAAGCTCGAAAAGAGGATCAGAATTTAGGTACCGACCTCGAAG
>NW_018240700.1:519-793 GCF_001263595.1 Phalaenopsis equestris | reverse complement strand
CACCTTCCCTTTCTCTTTCACCATCTCTACAAGCCACATTCACTCTATCCTTTCCTTTCTCTTTCTCTCCTCTCTCCCTCTGTCACTTTCTCTATCTATCTCACCCTCCCTCTCCCATTCTCTAACTTTCTCTCCCATCCATCCCTCTCTCCTTTATTTCCTGCTCTCTCCCTATCTCCTTTATTTCCTACTCCTTCATTTCCTACTCTCTCTTACCGCCTACCGCTCTCTATCATTTTATGTTTATCTTCCCTCTCTCTCTTTCTCTCCCTCC
>NW_018240700.1:0-373 GCF_001263595.1 Phalaenopsis equestris | reverse complement strand
CCTACTCTTTTACCACTCTATCTCTTACACTCTCTATCTCTCTCCATTCCTTTCTCCCTCTTTCTTATTCTCCCTATCTCTTTTTATATATCTTTCATGCTCTCTCTTCCTCTCTTTCTCTAGCTCATTCTAATTCTCTCTCTCTCTTTATCTTTCTCCCTCCATCGGGCTCTATTACTCTCCCTCTCACTTTATCGCTCCCTCTCTCCATATCTTGCTCTCTCACCCTCTCTCCTCCCTCTCTTTTATTATCTCTCTTTCTCTTTTCTCTCATTCTTTGTCACTTGCTCTATATCAATTTCACTTCTTGCTCTATCTCTTTCTCCGCACTCTCACCTACTCCCTCTTCTCTACCTGTCTATCCCTACCCCAC
>NW_018240699.1:0-302 GCF_001263595.1 Phalaenopsis equestris | reverse complement strand
GTTCGACTCGTTTGCTTAGTGAGCCGAACACGAGTTATTCGCAAACAAATAGTCTTTTTGACAACCTTAGTCACGCAGCCGTAGGATGTTAAGAGTTGGACGTGATTTAACTCTTATTATTTATATCAGAATATCATTTAAATATAGCTTAATATATATATTCTTTTGATTAATAATTTTAATTAATTATAAATCTTTGTAGTTGTGTAGTTGATTAAATTATTTTAAAATGTCACTTATCAATTACATACAAATACATAAGTTATTGGAGATTAACATATGTGCCCCACAATTCCTATATA
>NW_018240698.1:0-827 GCF_001263595.1 Phalaenopsis equestris | reverse complement strand
TAGAGGTGCATACTTCGATTTGATATAATTCTTTCCTTTTATTTATTTCAATTTATAAGTTTGATGATGGTTATTTTTGTTGTATAACTTCAATAAAGCTTATTTATAGCCTTTTTATCATGTATTATTGATGTAAATTATTTAAATAATGGTTTCAAATTTATTGAACTATAAATTCATTTTTTTCAAAATTTTTAACTTAATTATTAGTTTATTCAAGTAAATATTCAATTTACTTAGGCAAAATAAGTTATACATGTATACTATATATTTGAGAAAATTTAATCACAAATGTGTTTTTATTAATTATGAAAGGTATTGAAGCCATGAGCCCTTATTGAAAGCCTTATTTCCCTTACATATTTGTAAGAGTTTAGAGGAAATTTTAGCTAAACCTAAATAGTTTAAAGTATTGTAAAATTAAATTCACTCTAGAATATATTTGGCTTAATTTAGGGTCCGTTTGGGGCAGCTTATAAGTGCGGGTACCGTTTGGTTCTCGCATTTCGCAAACTTATCCGAAACTACATTTGAGTTTTTAAACTAAACGCAAGCCACGGGTCGACCACTGCGGCCGGCCCGCGGACCGTGTTTCAGGATAAACAACTTATTCTGGAATGCACAAGCTGCCCAAACGGACCCTTAATTAGCTCGATTACAGCTAATTGATCAATTAAGCATGCGTATGGGACATTTGTCTGCCTCTCGGTGGAAGTAGCTTTCTTTAGTTCCGCCATAGACTTATCATTTTCTAGTTGAATTTCTCTTATTTTCAATAACACGTTCTCCTTGCCGTCCAATCTCACTGTTCAGCTCTTCAACCGAAC
>NW_018240697.1:0-1574 GCF_001263595.1 Phalaenopsis equestris | reverse complement strand
ACTTGATACTGTATTATGGGCATACGAAACTGCTTATAAGACTTCTATAGGAATGTCCCCACACAACCACATAGACTGATATTTTGAAAAACATTTTATTTAACTGTAGAATTAGAGCATAAAGCATTTTGGGATATTAAGGAATTTAATTTTGATCTAAAAGTTGCTGGTGAGAAAAGATTATTGTAACTCAATGAACTTGAGGAGATTAGAAATGAAGCATATCATAATGCAAAAATCTATAAGGAGAAAATGAAAATATGACATGATTTGAAGATTATTCAGAAGAAATTTGAACCTAGATAAGAAGCTCTATTATATAATACAAGATTGAGTTTCCAGGAAAATTGAAATCTTAATGGTTAGGACCATTTAAAGTGATTAAAGTTTGTCATTATGAAACTATTGTGATTAAAGACCCTAACACTGAAAATATTTTTAAAGTTAATGGGCATCATTTAAAACACTATTATGAAGAACACATACCTCAATTTAAAGAAGTTTTAATGTTAAGTCAACCCAACTAAACAAATGGTATGTCAGGCTGACGACGTTAAACCAAGTGCTTTGTGGGAGACAACTCATACTTATATGTTTATGTATTATTATTTAGTTTATTACGTGTGTTATATAATAGTAGATAATAATCTTACACAATTGCATTTATTATAAATTAAGTCCAATATTGTTATTGGAAGAAATGTTGGAATCTAATTGAATGAAAAATGAAAATCGCAAAAATTTGGCCGCTGGCGTCAACGCGCCCAAGAAAACAGATCTTAGCGCAGGCAGCGCCCATCGGGAGCGCCAGCGGAGCTGAGAGCGGTTGGACGATTCCTGTGACTTTTTGGAAGACTTTGGCAAGATTTTGCCTAACCGTCGGGAGGTGCTTTTAAAGTCCTAAAAATTGCCTAGGACGCCTAGAAACTTTCTATTTTCGGATTCCATGGCTTCTAATTCCAGAAATACTTTAAAGTATGGAGTTTTCAATAGAAGAAAGTTTATTAGTTTTAACGCGCAAAGATTATATGATAAAGATTACGAAGAAGAGATTGATCAAGAAAAGAGAATTTGTTAATCATGGGTTGATCAATCTAAGTGCTCCAATTGACAAGGTTATTCTGCAAAGGCGATGGGAAGTTCTGTGTTACACTACCGTGCGGTTGTTGTACCTATAGTGAAGGAGTTCTATGCAAATCTACATGGAACTACCCAAGGAGTTGTCTTCGTACGAGGTAAGGTTGTACCATGTACTCCTGCGAGGATTAATGAATTGTATATGATAGAAAATGTTCTAATATGTCATTATGCAAATTTCATTCCTACGCAAAATTTGATGCAAGATATTTATAATTTTCTGACGGATGAAAGTGATATGTGGGAAGTACAAGATAAAGGATATATTAGTTTTCCTGCTTCATCACTTAATCCAATTTCAAAGCAGTGGCATTTCTTTATTTGTATAAAATTACTCCATACTAGGAAGATCAGAGGAAGATCACTAGAGTCACCAAGAAGAGTCCTATTTTAAACTATTGTATTCAAATGGAGAAACCTGTTGATATAGGTTCAAT
>NW_018240696.1:2171-2919 GCF_001263595.1 Phalaenopsis equestris | reverse complement strand
GTCGTGGGAGCGCTCTCAAATATTTCTACTTTGGTAGGTCCATCTATTGTATGCCAAAATCAAATCAATATGTTAAGTCAACTTTCAATCATAAAGATGCGATCCCACCACCCATTTTGATTAGACTTTGGAATTTTTTATTTGACTTTAGTGACAAATTGGGCTAAATTTACTAGTAAATTATATAAACATTGAAAAAAAAAATAAACTAATCAGACTTTCCGTCTCTCTAACTTTGTCAGTTCTCTTCCCCCTCCATTTTTGCTCTTTCTCTCACTAACCTATCTGAGGTATGCATTTTTTTAAGAAATTCTTTTTTATGAAATTTGAACTTCTTCTTCAACTTTCGTAATCAAAACCCTCTCAATTTTTGATAAGTTTCCATGCTTTTCTTGATCAAGCAATTGAAGTTGTTGACTTCATTTTTGGTCACATGGGACTTATACGGACATCACCTCTTAGTTCGACACAACAAAATTTGATAAAGAGCAACTTGGCCAGTTTATGACTTGACATAATCACACCAGGATTGGGCGTTACCACGACCGAAAGTTCCTAGGTGTGGTCATGCCTAGCCCAAGCGTGACCATGCCAGTAAGTTTCTCAGTGTGGTCAAGGCTACCCTTGGCATGACCACTCCCAGTTGACATGCCATCGATTTGTGGCCTTCGTCTACGGATCAAGCCACAAACAGTTGCTCCGCTTTGCCGGCAGGGATCCGCGGCCCACTAACCCTTTTATTTGTCCC
>NW_018240696.1:0-1880 GCF_001263595.1 Phalaenopsis equestris | reverse complement strand
CATGAACAGTTGCTCCGCTTTGCCAGCGGCGATCCGTGGCTCACTAACCATTCAATTGATCCCTGTTGTCAGTGTGTCACCCAATCAACGGCTTCAAAAGGCTCCATCATCGCCTCCCCAGCCTATAAATAGGCAACAGTTGCTCTCATAATAGGACACACACAGACAATAGAGGGGCCCCACTACTCCGAGAAAGAAGTGGGAAGAAGTCTCCGATAAGTCTCCTCCTCCTCCTCTCCGATCAGCCTCCTCCTCCTCAGTGTGGTCAGGCCAACCCTCGGTATGACCACTCCCAGTTGATATGTCATCAATTCGTGGCCTTCATCCACGGATCAGGCCATGAATAGTTGTTATCTGTGGCTCACTAACCATTCAATTGATCCATGTCGTCGGTGTGTCACCCAATCAACGGCTTTGGAGCGCTCCATCACCGCCTTTTCCACCTATAAATAGGCAACAATTGCTCTCAGAATAGGACACACATAGACGATAGAGGGGCCCCACTACTCCGAGAAAAAAGTGGGAAGAAGTCCTCGGCAAGCCTCCTCCTCCTCCTCCTCTCCTGTAACCCCCCCTCTTATTTCTTATATAATTTAAAAATTTATTTTCCTAAGTTTAGTTAAGCTTGGTCAACTCAATAGCCTTGGATTAGGCTTGGGTTTGGGCTCGACTCAGGTCGACCCAAATCCCAGCCTAACCCTAACTCACTTAGCTAAACTAAAACCTAGCCAAAACCCTAAGACTGGCTCAAACCTAACCCATACCCTAGACCTGATCAAACCCAGTTCTAGCCCAAACTGAAGACATGACTTAACCCAAGCTTAGCATAAACCCCTAAACCAAACCCTACCATCCCAAGTCTATCTCAAACCTTAACCTAACTCAGGTTTAACATAAATCAGATCTGACCTAAACTCTAACCCAACCCAGGTCTAGCCCAAACCTTAGACCTGACCAAACCCAAGTTCTATACCAAAACCAAGGCCTGACCTAACTCAAGTTTAACCTGAACCTTAACCTAAATGAAGTTTAACCAAAATCAAACCTGACCCAACCTAGGTTTAGCCTAAACCCTAAACTGAACCCAAGACCTGACCCAACCCAGGTCTAACCCGAACCTTAAACTAACACAGGTCTGACCCAAATCAGATTGACCAAAACCCTAACCTAACCCATGTTTGACCTAAGCCAGAGCTAACCTGCATCTTAACCTAACCCAGGTATAAGTTAACCCAGACCTGACTCAAGCCCTCAGGTAAATCCTAAACCTAAACTAAAACCTAGCTCAAACCAAACCAAACTCGGGTCAACCTAGCTCAACATGAATCAAACCCAAACCAAATTTAAGCCAACCTGGGTCAAACACAAACCAAACCTAACCCAACCAGGTTCAAATCCAAATCAAACCTAACCCATCCCATGTCAAAAAAGTTCAACCCGGGTCAAACCCAAGCCAAACCTAACTCAACCCAGGTCAATCCAACTTAACCTAGGTTAAACCCAAATCAAATCCAAGCTAACCCAGGTCAACCCAGCTTAACGTAGGTCAACCTAAATAAAAGACAAAATACCTCGAGTCAACTTTGGCCCAACCCATACCCAAATTAGCTAGCTTATATCATACCTTAGCTCAATCTTGAGCTAACATAAGCTGGAAAGTTAGCTTGCATTAGCCCGATCCAGACCCAAGTCTAATTCAAAGGTAAAAATTTACAACATGTTATTTCAAAAGTTATCTCATGTTCCATATGTTATTTCATATGTTTTTTCCATATGTTTTTTAATATGTTATTTCATGTTTCATATGTTATCCCATTTCATGTCATCTCATGTGTTTTTTCATGTTTATGAACCAAACAAACAAATATATATATATATAT
>NW_018240695.1:0-1239 GCF_001263595.1 Phalaenopsis equestris | reverse complement strand
TAGTTTCTATATTTTTTAATAATCTCTCTAGCTTCAAAGAATCAGGAAAAATTAATTTATTTGTTTATTATTTATGTTTAATTTTTTATAATTATGTTTAGTCAAAAAATTTGAAAAAATGCATTTAAATACTTAAAAAATATTTTTTATTATTTTAAAAAAATTGTAGAAGCATTCCTTAGTTTCCTTCTCCATCAAGGAGTGATTTGAGACACTTTGAGATGTATTTGTCTTTTTGTTATCATTTATTATTTTTATGTATTTAAATTTAGATAAATACTTAAAAAGTGAAATAATTATTTTAAATTCAATTTTATTTTTTTCCAAAGTGCCTCTCGTCTTAAAAAGCACATCAAACTAATTTTTTTAATTTTGTCATTTTTATTTTTTTTAATAGATATATTAAGCCAAAATTAATATTTTCCTAAAAAAATACATTTTTGTATTAAAAGTAAACTTTCTGAATTTGATTTTTTAATGGGGGAATTTTCGAGGTGTTTCATTTAATCAGGATTATTTTTTGAATTTTGAAAGTATATTTATGTATTTTTAATTTTTTTATTAATTTTTAAATATTAAAAATGCAGAAACTATACTTTCTTCATTTTAAATGACATTTTTACTTTTCTTAAGATCCTCTGACCATAATGAACTACACAAATTTGATTTCATATTTTTTCCTAATTTTTTAGTTAAAGTAAATGTGAAATTCCGAGAAAAATAGGGCTTTGATGCTTGGGGTGTCCTTTAACCTTGTAAAAATTAGGGAACATCCCTAGAGTCATTAGAAATAAGTCCTCAAAATTTCATGTAATGGTGATTAATATTTAAACACTTATAATTAACTAAGAAATAAGGTTTTTATATAATTTATAATAAAATATTTAATAAAAAATTTAAATTTTTGGTCAATTAAATTCTCCTCTCTTTATTGAGCACAAATGTATTTTATTTTAATTTTGTGATTTTTTAAACCAAGATATGAAATCTTAAAGTTAAATATCATTTTATGTATTTATTTAATTCAAGTACCCCAAATTTCCTACTAATCCATGTCAGCACCACGTCATCCTTAGCATCCTTGAAGTCTCACGCATCTGCCATGATTTGTCGAGCTTTCCACCTCAGCCACTAACTTGACCCACAATTCACGTTCCATCGGCTCATCTGACTCATTCATTTTCATTCATTTAATACACGTGTGAATAGAAGACATCCATTCATCATCCTAGATCGTCC
>NW_018240694.1:0-1654 GCF_001263595.1 Phalaenopsis equestris | reverse complement strand
TTAGAGTTGTTAAAAGAACTTTTTGTTCGTGAACAACTCGTGTTCACACTTTTTGAGCTCGAAATATAAGCTCGCTCGTGTTCGGCTAGTTTACACCCCTATTGTTTGCACAACTATTGTAAACAACAAACCAAAAAAAATTATAAATGCAGAGTTGAATTCATTTATTGTGGATGAATATAATTAAACTAATCAATTGCTGTTTGTTTTATTAAATGATCATAATGCATATATATATATAACTAATAAATTAAAAAATTCCATGAATAATTTCTCCCTTCAATGCATCAATTATAATTTCCATCATCCCTACTCATTATATATTATAATTATAGGTATCATACCTTGACGTTTAGGCGTGGGACACTTGATTCCATCATTAACCAACCTAATAGTCTTAGGCATTGGTACATTTGGAGGCTTCACTCCAAACTGAGTTCCAACGATACTAACCTCCACCTTGATCTTCTTCATATCTCCGGCCGTCTCGATCGAATTCTGCAGATCCGTCTGCGGAAACCCAACGAACGTCGTCCCATTCCCGACGCTCGCCGGAAAATCAGTACTGTCCGCCATGACCGCACCTTCGGTCGACACCAGAATCTCCTTGTTCTGAAAACCGACGTAGAGCTTCCATTGCTTGAGATCTCGGTCCATGGTGTTGGTGACGGTGGCCATTGCCTTGAATGCATAGGCTTGTGCGGATGCATTTTTGAGGTGGGGGAATTCCTTGGTGCGTGAAATGAAGGTGTATGTCAAGAAGGCGCCGTTGCAGTCGTCTTCTTCGGGAGGTAATGGGGAGGAGAAGGAGGAGTCGTCGTCGTAGTCTTGGGTGAGGGAGAAGAGAATGGAGGTGAGGAGGAGGAGGATGGTGAGGAAGAATGAAGAAGAAGACATGTTTGTTTGAATCTGTTGTTTTGAATGTTATGATGGTGATTAGATGTGAAATGCTGGAATTGGAGACATGGTTAAGGGAGGAGGGGATTTGTGGAAGGGATTGCGGATCGAAGGAGAGGAGAAAATGGGAGAAGAAAAATGGAGTTTTTATTGTGGAAGGGATTGCGGATCGAAGGAGAGGAGAAATTGGGAGAAGAAAAATGGAGTTTTTTTTTGATGTAAAGTTTGGTTTTTTGAGGTAGGAAAGGAGGGGCGGAGAAGGATGCGGGGCGACGGAGACAGCGGGGAGAGTTAAAATTATTATTTTTAGGATTAATTATAAATCGTATTAGGAAGTCAAATTAGATATGTATTAGATATCTGGGAGAAGGAGCGTTTTTTACATAACGTCATATGCATGTAATTTGACGTGTGTATGCCGTCGAATAGCCTTCCAATAACTCAATAATTGAGGAATATTAAGAGGTTATTGAGGTTATTAACTCCAATAACATCTCAATAACCTCTCAATAACTTATCAATATATTTTGTGGTTTTATGCTCATCTTTTTTCTTGTCATTCGAAGGTTTCGTAAGGTTATTGAGGGTATTAACACCAATAACAGCTAACACAAATAACAGCGACATAATCCTGCAATACCCTCCAAATAACCTTCATATGCAATTTTGTGTGTGTATAACATACATAAATAGTTTTCAAGGAAAAGGGCTCGCACATACGATTATATTTTTTTATCGTGTTAGAATTTTGGTGGAG
>NW_018240693.1:0-2388 GCF_001263595.1 Phalaenopsis equestris | reverse complement strand
TCCTATTGCCGAGCAATAATCAAACGTTCAACTTCCCCTCCTGGATTTTAAAACCTCGGTTCTGAATTACTTTCTTATTTTCTTGCAAACTATGAAATCGAGCACTCACTTAGAAGCTAACAAATTTTTGTTCGTCATATTCTATTTTACGTTTGCTCGAACTAGATGTCATAGAGCTAACAAATCTTTGTTCGTCATATTCTATCTTTTAGTTGCTCGATCTAGGTGCCATAAGAAATCTAAAAAAAATTTGAAAATTTTCAAATAAATCCAAAAATTCCAAAAATCAAAATGTAAAATAATTTAAACTTCAAATAACTAAATAAGAGTTCATCACCAACGGATTTTCTCAAAAATTTCTCAAAAAAATTCCATATTTTTGGATCAATGCAATATGAGATTAATCCTTGGTGAAAATAAAAAAAATTGGTTTAGTGTAGCTCTTACCTAGAAATGATGAAATCTAAAGTCTTTTAGCCTCTAAATCGCCTCAAATCCACCAAAAATCAAGCCCTAGCCGCCCAAACCGAAGGTTGAAGTTGACTTAAGCATAAAAAAATGGTGGCCACAGTAAAAATTGTGAACTTTTAGGGGTTTAATCTGCTGTCAGGTCTAGGGCGCCGTCGGAGTCGATGTCAGCGGCGTCGTCATTGAAGGCCCGAAAATTCCATATTTTGACTTTTTTAACTTACAATTTCCTATCAACTTACTCCAAAAATTTTTAGTATTTCAGATACAAATTTTTATCTAACAATGATTTACAAACAAACATTTCACAAACATCAATTTTCACAAACAACAACAAACTAACTTTTATATTTGAAAGTACACTTTTACAAACACATTTTTTTAATTACACAATCACACATTAAACAAACTAATTATAAATCAGCATTGAAATCAAGACACAACACTAAACACTGTCACAAAACTATACACACAATCAAAGTTCTGAATTCTAAAGCAAAAATAAACCAAATCAAATCAAATCCACACAATTACACTAAATATATATAATGTTCTAAAATAGATTGAGAATCTAAAGTTTCCAATTATTATGCCTCTTCTTCAGTGCTTTCTTCTCCTCTGATATCTCTCATAGATTGGTAATGAATATATAAGTTGTAGAAGGATCAGTACAGGAATTGATCTGTCAAATTTTCTTCGATCCACCCATTTTCCTTAAACATTCAAACTAATCCTTCTGCAAAAGTTCCAGTGTGATAAAAATTTTCTTTCATTCTCCAATTTAGGTGATCAAAAAGGAATTTAAGATTGCCTACTGCATTTATAATAATTTGAAGTTCCCTTTTAATTTTCTTCAATTTCTTTTCCAAAGCAAGCGAACTTCCAACTGTTGGTGGTATTAATGGAGTTGGAGCAAGTAAATATTGTTCTATGATGGCATCTACTACTTCATTTCCATTTCCAAAATAATTCTCATCAATAGGAATCATGGGCTTCCAACGTAATAAAGTCTTTTCCCAACTTTCATATGACACTTGGGATTGAATGGAAATCAAAAGATGGTAGATGGATGCCCAAGTCCATGAATTGCTCCATTAGTAAGGATACCCATAATAGATTTAAATATAATAGACCCTATATCAATGAGTTTTTTCATTTGAACGCAGTAATTTAAAATAGCTCACTCTTTGGTGACTACTAATTTTTATATTAGGGAGTAACTTTGTAGCAATAAAGAAATGCCATTGCTTCAAGATTGGATTAACTAATGAAGTGGAGAAACTAACATATCCTTCATCTTGTATGTCCCACATCTCACTTTGATCGGTCAGAAGATTATACACTCTTGCATCAAATCTCGTGAAGGAATGAAATTTATATAGTGATAGATTTGAACATTGTCTATCATACAATTCATTAATCCTTGTAGAAGTAAATGGTATAGCCTTACCTTGTACGAAGACAACACCTTGAGTAATTCCATGTATGTTTGCATAAAACTCCTTCACCACAGGTACGATAATCGCAAAGACAGAACTTCTCAATGCCTTTGTAGAATGATCTTATCAATCGGACCAGTTGGATTGATCACTCCATGATTAACAAATCCTCTTTCATTGTTCAATCTTCTCTTCATAATAACTTTATTGTACAATCACTGGGCACCAAAACTAATAAAATTTCTTTCATTGAAAACTCCATATCTCAAAGTATTTCTAGAATTGGAAGCCGTAGAATCTGAAAATAAGAAGTCTCTAGGAGTCTAAGAATGTTTCTAATCCTTTTTAAACTCGTCCCGACGGTTATTATGAAGTAAAATCGCGCCAAAACCCGCCAAAAGTAGTCTAAAACCGTCCAACCACACTCGGCGCTCCCGATTGGCACTGCCAGCGCTGATGTCCGTTATCTAGGGCGCCGTCG
>NW_018240692.1:0-203 GCF_001263595.1 Phalaenopsis equestris | reverse complement strand
AGAAAAAAAGTAAGGAATGAGAAGCTTGAGGATTAATGCCTAATCAAAAATCGATTCCACATTTGAATTTTTTAAAGTATAAGACCTGAGAATCGCTTAAGCTTAATGATATAATATGGTAAGTAAAATTTTTATTAATAAAAATTTTTAAGTTGAGATAATAAAAGCACTAAATTCTAAATTTGAAAAATCTACAATATTTC
>NW_018240691.1:0-362 GCF_001263595.1 Phalaenopsis equestris | reverse complement strand
TGGTATAGCGGTGATTCTGAGGATGAGGAGTAGGATTGAGATATTTTTATGTTTGTTTATGTTGAAGACTATGTGATGTAGTACTGCTACATTTGTTTTGTGTTGATTTAGACTATGTACTATGTTATTTTTTGGACCTTTTATATTATTATTGTGATGTTGTGTTTTGTTAGTGGCCTGTTTTAACATTCTAGGGTAGTAACTGTTGATATGTGTTTAATACTGTTTTAGTTAGGTTAGGATTGAACTTGATTCTAAGTCTTTTGAAAAGCTTAAGAATCTAGCTAACCTAGATCTTAAATTTAAATTTCTGAAACTACTAACCTATATTTTTCTTTTATCATGTTAGTTTGTTTATTTTT
>NW_018240690.1:0-2192 GCF_001263595.1 Phalaenopsis equestris | reverse complement strand
GACAAATTTGGATTCAACATCCTAAAAGGTGCGATGAGCATGGATTGTGTCATCAACAAGAAGATGGGAAACATTGAGGAAAAAATCCTTTACAGATGCACTCCTAACAAAGAGCATGCAAGGGGAAGTTGCACAACAGCAGGTTCACTTCATTTATTTCTTATCGCAAAAGATTTCAAAGATATTCCATCTCTTTCCCCGTAGGTCTGTGCATGCTCTCCGCTTGGAGATCCAGAGACCAACGCACCTCGCGTGTGCAGATAACCACCACCGATCAGCTGGCCACATCGTCAGATGGACCCAACAACGAAAATGTGCCAGACATACAAAATGTGTCAGATATACGAAAATGTGTCAATGAAGATAATAATAACTGGTAACTTCTAGATGCATAATAACTAGTAACTCCGAAGAACAATTATTTTTGGTAACTCCTAGGGGCATCATAACTTGTAACTCCCATGGGCTTAATAACTTGTAACTCCAAGGAGCAATGATGTAATTTTCTCGATACCCTCTATGATGTATAAATAGAAGGATCTTTTTCATGTAAAGGGGGAGGCCATTTGGGTTTTTCAAGCCATTTAGGCATCTCTCTCATCTTCTATTATAACAACTTCTTTAAATATATAAAATGGGTATGAGATCCTGGGGAATACCCCCACTTTGTTTTGTTGGGGGCAATCCCTGTGTCGTCGCTCTTTCTCTCTCTTGCTCCTTCCTCTCCTTCGATCACTACACTCAATGCCTTGGACATGGTCTCTAGGGCAAATTTGGATTCAACACAACTTTTTGGTGCTTTAAATCTATGCTTGAAAGTGTGTATTTCACTTTTAAAGAGAGAATAGTGTTATTTTTACAACAACAACAACAACAATAATAACAAGTCCTTATCCCACAAAGTGTGGATAATAGTGTTGTTTTTAATGTGATATTAAAGATTTGTGTCATATGTCTAAATATGAAAGTTTAGG
The DNA here is from genome assembly GCF_001263595.1 of Phalaenopsis equestris. Lineage (NCBI taxonomy): Eukaryota > Viridiplantae > Streptophyta > Magnoliopsida > Asparagales > Orchidaceae > Phalaenopsis > Phalaenopsis equestris. The sequence goes on along the minus strand of NW_018240690.1, from coordinate 1,218 downwards.
TATGCGATATATAAATAGATAACAATGGTGTGCTATGTATTTAAGTTTTTAATGTGATATTAAAGATTTGTGTCATATGTCTTTAAGCGTGCCTTAAAAACATTTAAGCTTATAAAATTCATAATAAATTAAATAAAAACAAAAAAACCTTTTACCAAAAAGTATCCGCTAAATTTTAAGAAAATAGAAAGTTTAGAAAAATTAAAAGTAAAATTATTAAAATAAATAATAATTTTTATAATTTAAAATTTAAATAAGGAAATAATTCATAGAATGCCAAACTCTTAAATGACTTCAAAATTTAATTTAAAACATTTTCGCGAGCATTTGTGCAAAGACTTATGAATTTCAAAAGGCAGTTAAAATTTAAATAATTTTTAGATTTTAAAATATCTATTCAATTATGAAAAAATAATTATATAAAAATATAATTAATTCAAAACTTACCTTCCTTTTTATGAAATATTTCTCTTGAAATTTCAAACTCAAGTCATTGCTTTTATAAATTTAGTGTCATTTTTAAATTAATTTGACTTTTTACAACTTAATTAAGAAGTAGTATAAATTTTACAAAAGATGTTCAAGATTATCTCTCATCTAAATAAATAAATTTATGAAGCTTTAAATTTTGTTTAATCTAAAAATAATAATTTAAGTTCACAAATTAGCAAACATTAATATACAAATTTTAAGTTAAATTAAAATCCATAAAAAAATATATTTGCAGCATTAGGATGTCATGAAATGTCATTTCATCTCTTTAAAGTGTTTTGCACATACATAAAATACAATGTTTTAAATTATATGTTTTTTTGTTAAGGTAAATTTTATATTTATAACTACTCCTCTAATTTTTTAAAACAAAATGTGAATGACAAATATTCAAAATTGAAATAAAATTCTTAAAGTAGTATATGCTTAAAGTGGAATTCTTCTATTGATAAAATTTAAACTTCAAATTTGAATTAGAATTTGAACCTTATAAACTTAGTCTAGGCTCACCACTCTAGCCTCACATATTATATTGTTTTTTAAGCCACAAAGATTTAGTTTATGTCATTTGTATTTAGTTATTATGTATTGTGTATTATGAAGTTTTGTTTATTTGCTAGACCAGATGGTATGCTAGTTGCCTATATGTTAGATTAGATGTTAAGAAAATTATTTAGTAGTTCTAACGATACTTTCTACATGAAATTAGTGCTTAGCAGAGCAATG
>NW_018240689.1:0-842 GCF_001263595.1 Phalaenopsis equestris | reverse complement strand
AACCCTTTTTAAGCCTTAATTACATTAGGCTTAACCCTAATTAAACCCTAATTAGAATTCGCCATTGCAGCCTTCCGGCAATTGCGTCAATTTCAAATTTCTTATTTCATGTTTTTATTTAATTTTGATTCTTCCTTCAGGGCAGGTATATGATTTTTTTTAATTATTTTGAAAAATTTAATTACATCTCACACAATATCTATATATTTATAGATCTAACATCACATTTTTAATTTTTATATTTATACTTGTTGAATCACACCCAAGAAATGAAATATCTTTAAGAAGAGATGATAGAGGAAGTGAAAGAAAGAGAGGAAATAGAGGAGTTGAGATAGAATAAATAAGATTGAAATGTGTTCAAATAGACTTTTAGATATGTGAGTGTATAATTTGCTTATATCTTCTGTTGCAGAGTGAAGATCATGGGTATCTTCTTCTTGCTGACCATTTTAGTAAGACGATTGGCCTTTCGTAAATAAATTGTAGTGATTTGTCTCTGGTAACAATCTGGTCGTAGTTGGTCTCTGAGCTCCTTCTGGTCCTGTTATACTTCTAGTAATTGGTTCCTCGAAAATGATTTCTCTTCTGAACGCTCTGTCAACTAATCTTGGATTTTTGGTTGTCTCAAATCAGCTCTGTTTTGCATGTCTGGGTGAAGTGAAGGAATAAAAAAAATCGAAGAAGAAAACCGAAAACAAGAACACAGGAATTTATGAGGTTCGACAATTTGAGCCTACGTCCTCGGGAGTATCGATTTCACTACTACAGAAAAGTTAAGTATAAGCCCATAGGATTATACATTATATATATATAGATACAACCCATGAAAAATTACATAA
>NW_018240688.1:0-2647 GCF_001263595.1 Phalaenopsis equestris | reverse complement strand
GAGTTAAGATATTTAGTATGAAAATTTAGGAATATACTTAAACTATTCATAGTAGAAAAAAATTATATTTTTGAAACATTGAGGATCTTAGATTTACAATTTAAAAAGAAATTTGAGACTCAATGAAAAATCATTTTATACTAATACACTTATCAAGTTAATATATGTGGGAAATTTTTAACTTTAGGAAGATGATAGTAAAGTTCAAAATCATTAAAGGCTATCCAAAATTAGTAATCCTAATATGAAAATGAAAAGAAAAGAATGGAATGAAAATGATCCTATCATACGAAAGAAAAAGAAAAGAATCAAAAGAAAAAAAAAAAAGAAAAATATGTGAGGAGAAGCTTGAGGAGATGTCTAATTAAAAATTGGCTTCACTTAAATTATCCTAATGGAAGAAACTTACTTACACTTCTAATCTTATTTTTAATTTTAATTGTATTAGTTAAATCTTTACTAGTAGAGTTCTCATATAATTCAATCTTTTAAATTTTTCTAAGATTCCCAAGTCTGACAAATTACAATTATTTTTTAAATGAATCAAAAATCTGAATTCCTAAATAAATACTAGATACACTTACACCTTAGTTTTATCTTGAGTTATTGAAAATTTTTCTAAACTTTCACTAATACATTTGTGGGACAAAAATATATTAATTTTTAATGAAACCCACAACCATAAGTTAAAATATTTTATGTTACAAAATTGATGAGTTACTTGAGGACAAGTAACGTTTAAGTTTGGGGGAATTCACACTTCTTAATATTACATACTTTTTATGTCATTTTATGCTCATTTTAAAGGATATTGTACTTTAATGAAATATATTTTGTGTGTTTCTTATTTCAGGTATAAGAAATAGAGTTTAAAAGCAAAAGAGAAAAAATGGAGCAAAATAAGGTCAACTGAAGATAAGGAAAAAAAAATTAACCTGGCACATAGGCGCCAGGATCTGGCGCCTAGGCATCAAGTAGTTATTTTTGGCTTTTAGAAGGCTAGTACCTAGGTGCCACAGTTGGGCGCCTAGACGCCAGAAACGGTTTAAACCTTTTGACATTGAATTCAAACAAATTTTGAAGAGGTGCTTGAAGTTCCTTAGCGATTTTTAGTGCTTTCTTTAAAGAGACCTTTGGCTGGATGAAGGGGTTATTATTTAGAGCTTTTGGTGGATGTCTTTAGACTTAGTGTGTTACGTGTGGGTGTGTGAGTGAGAGTCTTTTTAGTGTCAGACTTCTTGTGTTTATTGGAGGAAGAAGACAACAGAGAAACTCCAATGGATTGGCATGGGGAGAAGTTTTAAGATAAGCACCTTGTATTTTTGTTTAAGTTTTGCTTTATTATGTAAACTTGAAGTTTTATATAAATCATGTTCTATTGTTTTATTCTCATGAATTCTGAGTAGATTTTCCTTTTTTTTCTCCTTGCAATAAGAAGCAATCATGTATACGATTAGAAATGTTTAAGATTTCTCTTATTATATACTTTTGATGATTCATTACTTCGTTCTTCACTTACATCTTCAATCTGACCAATTGAAATGTTTAAATTCGATTAGTCCATAATGATCGGGAGGGCTATGTATTCCTCAATTATTAAGAATTACATTAGTTCCATGGATTAGAAGTTAATCCATGGGTTGGTAGAAATAGATAGGGTGATAAGTTTTGATGGACGTAAAATTAGTGATTCTGGGGTAACAGGCTAGAACATTAACCAGTTTGATCTTGATTTGGGAACCTAAGGCCTAGTTTGTCCTATAGAGAGGGCATAGTGGGTAATCTGGAAATGACAAACTAGAACCTACCCAGCATAACCATATCAACTAAAAACTTAAATTTATGTTAGCTAATGTTCTTCATGCACTCGGAAGAGGGTAAAAAATATGTATGTTTCTATTCGGCACAAAATTACATTTTAACTTTTCAATATTTGATTCCTACACTGATATTATCACTTTGCAAGAGGAAAGAACTTTTACATAATTTGAACATTTCTTTATAAAACTAGTTTAAAATCTCTGCATTTACCTTTAGCTTTGAAATAGAACTTGTAGAAATTTTGTAACTTTCTTTTTACACCTGAACTTGTTATCATATTTCCTAATATAGTGTTTGGACTTTAAGTAGAGTTTACTAAGTTGATAGAAAGTAGTTTCTTAGTCCATTCACTTTCACTGTGGAATCGATACCGATACAGGGGTTTAAAAAAAAAATCTTATATTACTTGAAACGATCTGTATACTTATGTAATACCCATAATATATAAACTGTTAATTAAACTCTTAATCAAATAACATATTTACTATACACACTAGCCGCTAAAAATATATTGGGTCAAGTTTTTTGCCATCTTTTGCAAACTAAAAATATGTGTAGTTGTGGGTCGAGACAGTATGAATCTATGCATATATAATTATATAATCGATTATTTTTACTGAGTTAGGCCCCATGATTTATTCTATTCCAAAGTTTTTTTCACATAAAAAATTATAATCTCCTTCAATCACTTCTTTCTTTAATCTTTGTATATGCTAGATTTTTGTGTAATATTATTCTAGAAACATTTGATATGCACGTAAATTTTACTAGTTTCAATCCCACTCGCATCTATTGAAATGTCTGAGGCATCAATTGGAAAAGTATA
>NW_018240687.1:0-348 GCF_001263595.1 Phalaenopsis equestris | reverse complement strand
TACAACTCCTTGGTATTAAATGCCTTTGCATTAAGCAATTCATTTTGCGTTCTAAAATTTAAGGAATGGTATTTTTGATGTGATGTCAAAGATTTGAGTGTACTATATGTAAATATGAAAGTTTAGATGTTCAATGTGTAAATATATAGAGATCGTGTGATATATATGTAAATGTTCAATTATATCACATGTTGATTATTCTGTCAGGACTCATAACATAGAGAACCATTCGGAGTCCAATGAAATCATGTCACGTGGCGGTGATAGAAAAAAAAAAATCTGTCTGGCAATACAAGAGAATATTCCTCCTGTATTATTTAGGTGTTATTGTGTGTTATTCAAGTATTA
>NW_018240686.1:0-814 GCF_001263595.1 Phalaenopsis equestris | reverse complement strand
TGGATGGCCACAGAACTTTGTTGTCGGCAACCGTTACCTCCATACTTAGGTAAATATTTTTTTTATAATTGCAGGATGATGAACTCAAGATATTCATGGAATTCTGGGCGAGTGATGTGCCACTTCAAGCTACCATCCTTGCTACTCATGTCATGCTAGCCACATAGTTATGGGCGACAATTCTATAGGTGCCCGCGGTGACCACACGGACCGGAGGACTGCAATTTCTTTAGGTTGGTCGACAATACGTCCATTTCTACGATATCCCAACTGGAAACTGTTGCTCAGAGTTTGACAGTATAACAACTTGAGAACACTGTTTGTGGTTTGAGTGCTTTCATTTCTACGATATCCCAGTTGGATAGGTTTGCTCGGGGTTATGGGGTGTCAGAACCGGGCAACATTACTCGTGATATGCTTCTACATTTTAAAGTCAATATTTTCATTTTTTCCTTTTAATTTTAACATGTTATTTTTTCTTTTTTTTTGTCTCATGATACTTCCCATTAGTTTGTGAAGTTGTATTTCACTTTTGTATATGTAACTGTGCTTCTTTGATGTGATCGAAAATATGTGAGTGATATAAATGTAAAAAAAAAGCATTTGTGTGAGATATGTACATGTAGAAGAATTGGTTATTTTATTTTACTATTTTGTAGCACCTTGAACATTTTCCTACATGATATTATGTTATGTGTCTAGGATTTGTTTTGAAAATTTTACATACACACAACTCAACTCTTTTATATTTTCATGCATGTGACTATCAAACTCCTCTTTTTGTGATTGGGAAATGAGTAAATTTTTCTTCTAT
>NW_018240685.1:0-423 GCF_001263595.1 Phalaenopsis equestris | reverse complement strand
ATTGTTTTTTAACCAATGAATTAACTATCAGAAAAATGTCATACTCGTTCATTTTTTGACGAAAATAAAACAGTCAATTAAGGATCATTTATGTGTTTTTTTTTTTTTTTGTGACGCACCTTATGTCGTCAGTAGGAATGGTCGGACTTCCTCTCGTGGGTGCGCTCATATACATCGATGACGGAAGGTTCTCGTCCAATCTCCACAGTCCGTTCATAAAAAAAAATAGTTATAATACATCTTCAAGCTTTAGAAAACCTTATCGAATAAATGAAATATTGTCAGCCTCCGCCAGTATTTCGTATGTGGGAACGCCCTACCAGTGAGCTTGGAGGGCCCTATGCCTCCACAATCTGATAGCCTATTTGGCTTTTTCTGCTTCCTCTTCTTTTAGTAATATGGAGAAACCCAGGCCCTAAGCAT
>NW_018240684.1:0-632 GCF_001263595.1 Phalaenopsis equestris | reverse complement strand
TCTCCTCCACTCTTGAATTCCTTTTTATACAAAAAGAAGAAAAATATAAAACATGTTAAGCACATTACAAAACCCATCCATAATATCTTAATAAAAAGACTATGACTTAGATGTCAAGCGACACTTATAAAGAAGAATGGACTTGCATCCTGACTAGAATGATGACTATTTATAGTAGTTGTCCTCCCCCAGAAGGGCTAGGTCACCTCCACTGAAGAGATGAAATTTAACTACTTCGATAGGTGGACATGATTCAACCACTTCAACAAGTGGATTAAGTGTATTAGTTTTCATGTTAGAGTATGCAGAGAAGACCTATATTTAGGTACATGGTCGTATTTCTCTGTGTGTGTGCGACTTATTTTAAGCAATATCTATGTATTAAATGTCATCTACACCTCATGAGGGCTATTCTAATTACCTTTTGTGACTTCATGAATGTGGCATGCTAGAAAAATTTGAATGACAATGAAATATTTAGCCTTAGGCCAATATAAATTTTCAGCGGGTGCATAAATAGAAATGTAAGAGATATTAATTTTTTTTTTATGTAAAAAAATCTCAGAAAGGAAAAAACTCATGGGGTCTGACAAAATCAAAAAATCTATTAGAAAATTGAAATTATAGAAGTT
>NW_018240683.1:0-1064 GCF_001263595.1 Phalaenopsis equestris | reverse complement strand
TGCTTCGAGCCGATCTCCAGACTATTCGAGCTGATTGGTGTATGACTCGAAATCAGCTTGAAAAAATTTTGATTCAAAGTTTCAACTAATATAACTCGGCCTGTTTATTTTGAAATGATTTTGATACAAGCCGAAATTCAAATCAGGATTTTCAAGTGATTAATGTTCTTCGAGTTAAATTCACAGCCTATTCACATCACTTAAATCTTAAATATCACATTAAAAATATCACTATTAAATAATTTTAAAAAGTGAAATGCATATTCTCATATATATAGATTTTGAAACCTAATTTAGGTGCCATTATATAAATACCCAAAAGTTATATGATATGTATGTAAATTTTTCATTTTTAATTTTATTTTTTTACTTTTATTTTTTATGAATTGATCAGATAAGGCCATAAGGAAGCACGGCAAATAATGGCCACATATAAATGAAATAATTTATTTTAATTTAAATAACATTGGCAAATTTGCAGGGTCTAAATAATGCTTCACACTTTTTAAACAAAATTTACACATTAAATGAATAAATTTCTTGATATTCGAGGAGACAACGCACGTCCGAACGACCAATCACTAGACGATACATCCAGAAGGTCAACTATCGACGGCTACGTCGTCATACACCTCATCGGCAAGAGATGTTCAAGAATGAAGTCTGCTAAACTCAAGCACGCCACAATAAATTCTAAAGAGAGAATACATCATTTTATTTTTAATTTCCATACATATTTGCTATAGCTATTATAGACTCAAAAGAATTGTAAATATATAAGAATTATATGCAATAAATATATAATTTTAGAGTAAAGTGTAAAAATAGTGTTGTGTCAAAATAGTCCTAAAACTCTTTAAATTGGGACAGAAATAACCCTCCTAAAAAACTATTATAACTCAATTTTAAAATAATTCAGGGATGTTGAATCAGAGAAGAGTAAAGTATCAAAATAGCCCCTGACTACTTACATGGGATCGTTTTAGTCTCACAGTATGTAGAAGTGCTAAAATACTACTCGGTTATATTAAAAAAAAACATATAATATGTGGATTATTTTGACA
>NW_018240682.1:0-671 GCF_001263595.1 Phalaenopsis equestris | reverse complement strand
TATATATATAAACTTGGAATAATTGAAGGCTATTATACAAGCCCGGATCATCCATAGTGCGCCTAATAATTCGAGTAGCACGCCCTACGCTCGGTGGGAATTGAACCCCAAACCAAAGGAAACTTACAACTGACAAGCAGATGTCTGACCAACCGATATGAGTACGCGGCATATATATATATTTATACATTCAAAAATGATTTTAAAAAAAAAAATTCTTAGCAAAAGTCTTAGCTAAATATTTCACAAAAAAAAAAAAAAAGGTTTTTTATTGGCTTTTGTGTGCACCTAAAAGTATTTTTGATGTGGGTTTTACTGGCAAACAAAAAAATGAGTGCTATTTACTAGAATAATATGAACTTGGGTTGTATCACCAAATTTGACATTTGAGTAAGAATTTGAAAAATGGATAAAAGAGGGTGTTAAATTTGTAAAACCTCAATGTTTGGGGTACTTACATAGCATTCAAAACATTGCTATTTACCAAATATAACACCCAACTGGTATTTTTAAACTACCCAACTGGTATTGTTAAACTACGAACCGATGTATTTACACATGATCAAATCATTGGAAATTTGATAAAAATGAAAAATATCGGTTGAAGTTTTAGCTTGCATTTGAAAAATGGATGAAAGAGGGAGCTAGCTTTGTAAATAGCAATGTTTCAT
>NW_018240681.1:0-307 GCF_001263595.1 Phalaenopsis equestris | reverse complement strand
AGTAAGTTTTGTAAAATATATATAATTATAGGAAACTAATAATGTGGATTCTATGCAAGCATACGTATTGTTATCAAGTAAAAGGACTTTCTATTTAAGCCCCAAATATCGATCCCACAAGGAATGTGTAAATTGGTAATGATAAGTTTTACTATGAAATTTACAAAAAATCAAACAAAATCACTGTCACTAATTTCAAATATTAAGATGTCATCAAAACTAAAGTACTTAACTAATAGAAAAACAGAAATGTAAAGTTTATAAAAAGTAACAACTAATCTACTAACTATGTTTACGTAATGAAGAT
>NW_018240680.1:0-1601 GCF_001263595.1 Phalaenopsis equestris | reverse complement strand
CAGCTCTTTTATTCGAGCAACGATCGGATGTCTCTACCTTTGACTAAAAGGAGCCAGTGACATACTCCTCGATAGTGATATAATTGTTGGTCCTTTCCAATGGTTCAACCGAAGATTTGGGCTTACATAGACCTAAATCAAACTTGAAGCAGACATCTCTCACTCCTTCAACCAGTGTGGTTTGTGCGATTATCTGTTGCAAAATCTGCACCACCAACATTTCTTTCTGGAAACGAGTAATGTGCATTCTCACCTTGTTTGAGCTACAACAGAACCTGTGTTTTTTTCTTCGGCTTTTAGTCGCTAGCGAAGTGGGCGACAAACACTTTCTTGATATCGATGAAAGAAGGATTACTCTCACTACCACGTTATTAAACCACCTAAGGGACGTCTCTTCTAGCGTGGTTAGGAACAACCGACACTTCATAAAGTCGTTAATTGTCAACATTTCAATTGCTAACTCGAAAGAAGCTAGGTGATCAGTTTGATAACTATTTCCCTTATAAGAATCCAAGTGAGGGGATCAGAACTTAGTCAGTGGATCGACTTCCTAAATCTTTCAGAAGAAAGGACCCTCTGGAAATGATGTTTGGGGTGCTTCTACCTGCACCGATTGATTCCTCCCCATCATCGTAGATCTAGCATCCTCATCATATTGGGAATTTTCTCGCTCTTCAGTTACTATGACTTGTCTCCAACCGCTAGGGGTTGATAGTTATTCTCGGGGTTGAACCCCATGAGGTTGAGTCCCGTGGGACTCTTCTTCCAAGGGCGGTGGTTGATCTAGCCCTCGAGTAATTGTCTCATGAAGGGCATTAAACCGACCAGCCGCCTGGTTTCACAAATCTTGAATTTGTTGTTGCACAAATTCTTGTGTACACTTCATTATGGTAGTAACTCTTTGGTTAGTTTCTCCTGCTTGCAGTGCTTTACTTCTCATGTAGTGCATGTCCATGCTCACGACACCACCTTTTAGGATGTTGAATCCCAAATTGCCTTTGTGTAGACACGTCTTAAGGGTTAGAGCATAAACGAATGAAGGAAAAGAGAGAAAGATAGAGTGTCGACTTGAGAAAATGAGTTTGTAGCCTTTTATGCATAAAATAGTCCCTATTTATAATCATATGAGGCTTAAATTGATAATTACATTATTACCCTTGCTCTCTTATTAGCTAGAGGGTGTATTAGATCTTTTTTTTAGTCATTGAATGATTATTCGAACCACCTCTTTAATACAAATGACCAAATATAAATAGTCGTGTATATTGAATCTTAAACTTGGCAGCTAATATAATTGACTGTCTCTAGTTGATGGTCTCCTAAGCCACTACTAATTTTGTAAGCTGTTTGATTCTATCGATCGTTTGTATTTGATGGATCCACTGATTGGCTGAGCGGATGTGCTGAGTTAGCTTGTTGTTTCATTTAATTTCAATCGACCGTAGAAATGCTAGTCTGAACTGATTGTTCCCTCTAAGATTCGTGCTCACATTTTCTTGTATACACAGTGAGTGAATAAATTTGATAAATGTGTTAGATCTAATTAATTTTTTTCATATTATGTTATTTTTAAATCAAATTCAAATAAGGAAAATTTACAT
>NW_018240679.1:0-291 GCF_001263595.1 Phalaenopsis equestris | reverse complement strand
TTTGAATGAATTATTCTTACTAAATTTTCAGAAATCGTCAAATTTTTCATAATCGGCAAATTTTTCACGTGATAATCGGCTGGCTTAAGTCAAGGAGGAGTTACTAATTATATAGGGGCAGTTTACAAATTCATACGAATTTTAATCCTGTTAAATTTCTGAAATTGTTTGGCATTTTTTTGGGTGTAATTTGGTTAATTAAAATATTTAGTATTAAAATTATATTTAAATTAACCAAATATAATTAATCGTATCGGAATCTAGATTTTGAGTTAAATCGTATCAGAATCT
>NW_018240678.1:3083-14335 GCF_001263595.1 Phalaenopsis equestris | reverse complement strand
TTGTCCAGGCTTGAATTAGAGAAACCACTCAATTTATAAAAGGAAATTGATAAAAATTTTCCAAATAAAAAATTATTCTATGTTAATGAGTGGTGTGTTCCATGGTATGTCGATATTGTGAACTTCATTGATAGTGATATTATACCCTATGGAATGACATACCAATAGAAGATGAATTTTTTATCTGAAGCTAAGACTTATTTTTGGGATGACCTATTTTTATATAAACAAGGAAATGATCTGATTATTCATAGAAGTGTACCTTTAGAAGAAACTTATGAAATTATCCAAAATGTCATAATTCTAATTTTGGGGGACATTTTGGTGTTGATAAAACAACATACAAAATTTTACAATTTAGATTTTATTGTCCTACAATCTTTAGAGATGTTAATACTTATATCAAAACTTGTGATCGATGTCAACGAGTAGGCAATATTTCTAGGAGGAATGAGAAGCCCCTCAATTATGTGTTAGAAGTTGAGATATTTGATATTTGGGGATTAGATTTCATGGGACTTTTTGTTTATACCATCTTTCAAAAATAATTAAATATTGTTAGAAGTATACTATGTATCCAAATGGATAGAAGTTGTTGCTTTACCTCGATGTAATGTTCAAAGTGCTGCAAAGTTTTTAAGAACAAATATATTTTGTAGATTTGGGATACCGAGAGTAATCATAACTGACAGGGGAAGTCATTTCAAAAATGTAATAATGGAGAAGTTATTAAAGAAATATCACATTAACCATAGAATTGCTACAGCTTATCATCTTCAGACAAGTGAGTTGGTTGAATTATCCAATCGTGAAATTAAAAGAATATTGGAAAAATCTATGAATACAACCAAAATGGATTGGTCAGTCAAACTTATCTTATAGGACTACATACAGAACTCTTATAGAAATGTCCCCATACAGGCTAATATTTGGGAAAGTGTCTCACTTACTAGTTGAACTTAAGCATAAAGCATATTGAACTATTAAAAATTCAATTACAATTTGAAGGATGCTGATGAGAAAAGATTATTGCAATTGAATGATCTTGAAGAGATAAGGAATGAATCTTATGAAAGTACTAAGATTTACAAAGAAAAGATGAAGATGTGGCATGATCGAAGGATTCTTACTAAAAATTTTCAGCCAGATCAATAAATTTTGCTTTATAATGCAAGGTTAAGATTATTTTTAGGAAAACTTAAGTCCAGGTGGATGGGCCCATTTGTTGTGATGAAAGGTGATGAAAGTTTATCCCTATGGAGCTGTGGATATCAAAGATCCTAAAAATGATAAAATATTCAAAGTGAATGGTCACATGTTGAAATCCTACTCTTTAGTTGACCAACTTAAATTAAATGATTTTATGATGTTGGGTCAACCAAAATAAGCATTGATTACGTTGAGCTGACGACATTAAACCAAGTGCTCTATGGGAGGCAACCTATAGTTATCGGTGTGTTTGTTTTTATTGTTATATTATTGAGTGTGATTTAAAAAATTATGGTATTATATTGAATATATAATAATTTAGTGATTATTTTAAGACCTTAAAAGATGACTTAGACATGATAGAATGTGTATTTTGACGTTAAGTTGACCTGTGATAAATTGAGCACTGACGCTTAAGTGCCAATATCCGGTGCTTAAGCGCGACAGTTAAAAAAAAACATGTGCGAATTTCGGTTTTTAGAAGTTTTAACTGAGACTTGGCTGGCTCTATTATGGGGGACAATTTTAAGACATGCCTAGGAGTTTTAGGAAGATTTTAAAGGCTATAAATAGAAGGGTATGAGGAGAAGTCTCACCACACTTCCATTTAACCCTAAATCCTAAGTGAAAAAGAGAGAGTTTTGGAAAAATGTCATCTTGGGAGGGAGATTTAAAGAAGAAGGATGAGGCAATGAGAAAGAAGTTTATTTGTCAGGGTGTGCAAGAGTTATAAAACAGTTTCCTCACAGTTAGTATTCAAGGAATAACAGAGAAAATCACTAAAATTGAGGCTGACGTGGCTTCAGTTGAAGTAAAAGTGGTGGAATTTAATGCACATCTGAATCATATGGGTCAGTTTTATAGAAGAAACATATAAGGCTATGTATTTGAAGAACAAGTGGATTGATGAAGATTCAATCAGAGTTATTAACCATCATTCGTTCTTTTAGATTTACATTCCAAATGCTAAAGGAGAGACTAATGATAGGCCAGGATTTGTTCCACCGACTGGAGAATGGAATTAAGTTTGTGGTTTAGTGTTTGTGTGTTTAGTATTTGATTGTTATTGTTAAGTGAGTTTAGTTTGTTATCAATGTGATGATTGTTTAATGTTTGTGCTAGGAATTTTCTCATCCGAGACTATTTGGATTGAGAATTTATGTATTAAAAATTTTTTTAATCGTTTGTGAATGAATATAAGTGTTTGTGTGAAATTTCGTGTTATTTTGCTTTGAATTGAATTAGTTAAGATTGGTGAATCTTGAGTAAGAGGAGAGTTGAAAGGGAAGAAAATTATTATTAAATAATTATGAGACTATGTAGGGTTGGTTGACTTTGGCTAGGAGTGCATTTCACTTAAATCAAAAAAATCAAAATTTGTGCACTCATGCCTAAGCGCCAAGACCCTGCATTTAAGCACTGCCTAAATCGAGAGACAGACACCTAAGAGTCGAACCATTTATGCTTAAGCAACGGTTCATGAAAATCGATTTGCAAAAAGTTTTAAGTGACAAATCGGTCTCGTTGAGCTGACGACATTAAACCAAGTGCTCTATGGGAGGCAACCTATAGTTATCGGTGTGTTTGTTTTTATTGTTATATTATTGAGTGTGATTTAAAAAATTATGGTATTATATTGAATATATAATAATTTAGTGATTATTTTAAGATCTTAAAAGATGACTTAGACATGATAGAATGTGTATTTTGACGTTAAGTTGACCTGTGACAAATTGAGCACTGACGCTTAAGTGCCAATATCGGGTGCTTAAGCGTGGCAGTTAAAAAAAAAATGTGCGAATTTTGGTTTTTAGAATTTTTAACTCAGACTCAAGTTTTAACTGAGACTTGGCTGGCTCTATTATGGGAGACAATTTTAAGACATGCCTAGGAGTTTTAGGAAGATTTTAAAGGCTATAAATAGAAGGGTATGAGGAGAAGTCTCACCACACTTCCATTTAACCCTAAATCCTAAGTGAAAAAGAGAGAGTTTTGGAAAAATGTCATCTTGGGAGGGAGATTTAAAGAAGAAGGATGAGGCAATGAGAAACAAGTTTATTTGTCAGGGTGCACAAGAGTTATAAAATAGTTTCCTCACAGTTAGTATTCAAGGAATAACAGAGAAAATCACTAAAATTGAGGCTGATGTGGCTTCAGTTGAAGCAAAAGTGGTGGAATTTAATGCACATATGAATCATATGGGTCAGTTTTATAGAAGAAACAGATAAGGCTATGTATTTGAAGAACAAGTGGATTGATGAAGATTCAATCAGAGTTATTAACCATCATTCGTTCTTTTAGATTTACATTCCAAATGCTAAAGGAGAGACTAATGATAGGCCAGGATTCATTCCACTGACTGGAGAATGGAATTAAGTTTGTGGTTTAGTGTTTGTGTGTTTAGTATTTGATTGTTATTGTTAAGTGAGTTTAGTGTTATCAATGTGATGATTGTTGATGATTGTTTAGTGTTTGTGTTAGAAATTTTCTCATCCGAGACTATTTGGATTGAGAATTTATGTATTAAAATTTTTTTTAATCGTTTGTGAATGAATATAAGTGTTTGTGTGAAATTTCGTGTTATTTTGCTTTGAATTGAATTAGTTAAGATTGGTGAATCTTGAGTAAGAGGAGAGTTGAAAGGGAAGAAAATTATTATTAAATAATTATGAGACCATGTAGGGTTGGTTGACTTAGGCTAGGAGTGCATTTCACTTAAATCAAAAAAATCAAAATTTGTGCACTCATGCCTAAGCGCCAAGACCCTGCATTTAAGCACTGCCTAAACCGAGAAACTGACACCTAAGAGTCGAACCATTTATGCTTAAGTGACGGTTCATGAAAATCGATTTGTGAAAAGTTTTAAGTGACAAATCGGTCCGAGAAATCCATTATCGCACCTTGCCTTCACCTTCAACCTCAGGATTTTGCGATTTTGGAGCCCTATTTTGAAGATTTCTTAGTGATTGGAAGAAAAAATTGTTAGATTTGATATCTTTGAGGTAAGAGCTTCACTTCTATGTAAAAAATTTTTATTTTCACTATGTATTTTGAGCACATTCATGAGCTACCCAAAAATCACTATTCATGGTGAAAATTTGAGAAAAAATTATGGAAAATACATGGATTTGTTAGTTTAAGCGTTAAGGAGTTAAGTTTAGTGATTTAGAGTTGACTTTGGAATTTATTTTGAATTTTATGCAATTTTGTTTTTAGAAATAACACCAAGATTAAAGAGGAGTAAGGGAAAGGGTCAATTTGATTCAAGCAAATATGTCAGTTCAAGAGCTCAGGATCGATACAGTGATCCACTGCAATCGAGAAAGTTGATTCCAGAGCGTTGTTTTAAAAGTTCGGGAGGAGCTACTGAAAATATGATTGTTCGCCGCCAATGTGAGCGTGACAGGCCTAAAAATTACCTACTTTTTCAGATATATTTTATGCTTAATTTTAATGATTTTTAATGATATTACACTTTAAAGGAAGGTATTTTGCATATTTTTGGTTTCAAGTTCACTTAAGGACAAGTAACATTTAAGTTTCGGGGATTTTGATACACCAAAATAATATGTTATTTTAAGTGTATTTTTTATGTTTTTTTGTGTAAAATTGCACTTTAAAGAATGGTATTTTCATGTTTTTATTGTAGGTATTTTAGGCATTTAGAACAAAAGTACCAAAAAGGACAAAATTTGTAGCCAAAACAGCGAATTTTGAGATTTTGACGCCTGAAGTGCCACTTTTCAGAGAGCTGGCGCCTAAAAGGCCATTTAATAGAGAGCTGGCGCCTGAAGCGCCAAAACCTATAATAGTGTGGCCTTAAGCAAATTGGTTCCTGAAGCGTCAGAGATAACTTTTCGCGGATTAAGGCAGTTTGAGATGAATTTCGTGCAAATTCTAAAAGGGACAGTTGTTCTAAACTTCACATAGAGTGATTTAATGCGTCTAGACACTCTAGAAGGTTCTTTTATGATGGGAAATGTCTCGTGGATTAATATATATATATCTTTTGAATTCAAAAGGGTTGACTTTTGAACAGAGTTTTTGGAGGAGAGAGTTTTGGACAGGAGTTTTGAAGAGAGAGTTTTGGAAAGGAGTTTTGAGAGAGTTTTGGAGAAGAGTTTTTTGTGGTGGCATGAAGAAGAAGAAGGCAAGAGAGAGAGCGAGAGAGAAAGTCAAGGGCTTGGAGATTTTCTTCAAGGGTTGTAAGAGGAGTGGGAAGGTGAGAGATTTCTTCTTCATTTACTTTCTAGGAGAGAATTGAGAGTGCTTGTAAATTGGGAAAGTGCTTGTTTTCTTGGGAAGTATTGTGAGATAAGTTATGTTCTTTTCTTTCTTTATTTTGTAAACTAGTTTTTATATATGAAATTCGTGTTTTATCGTATCCTTCTCATAAATTCTGAGTAGTCTTCTTCATTTTTCTCCCTACTTTGACATAAGATTTTGTAATGAATTAATTTTGTTTTATACGGTTTTAAATGTCAATAATTTGTGATGATTTGAGCTCTGATCTTTATTTATATTTCAATCTGATCAATTAAAACGTTAAAATGATTGAAATGTTAAAATGTGCAGAGAAATATATGTTCCAAAAGGGCTATGATTTCTAAAACAGGGGGAGAGTCACATTTGATTTCATGGGTGAGTATGTCATCCATGGAATTGAGTGCAAATAAGTAAGGAAATATACTTTGTTGGATGTAGAATTAGAGATTTCAAGGCAACAGATTAAAACCCTCAATCTGATCCAATTGATTGGAAACTGATGCGAGATTGTTAGCTCTCAGGTGAGAGAGTATGGTAGCTCTGGAGTGGCAGTCGGTATCCTCCCAGCCTAACCACATAATTAGGGATCAAACTCTTAATTAGTCAATGTTC
The DNA here is from genome assembly GCF_001263595.1 of Phalaenopsis equestris. Taxonomy (NCBI): domain Eukaryota; kingdom Viridiplantae; phylum Streptophyta; class Magnoliopsida; order Asparagales; family Orchidaceae; genus Phalaenopsis; species Phalaenopsis equestris. The sequence goes on along the minus strand of NW_018240678.1, from coordinate 8,248 downwards.
TTTTTAGCACTTATAAGAGTTGCTCCTATTTGGAAAAAAATAAATTTGTATATATTTTTAAATGATTTTAATTTTTTCACGATCCATATACTTATTGTAAAGGGGAATGAGACTTTCTTAAATCTGAACTCTTTGTCACAAAACTTTGTTTATTCTCGTAAATTTAATTTTAAAGTTTAGTAAATAGTTTAGTAAACGTAGTTCTTTTAGTTACATTTTTGTTAGCATTCATTAAACTCATTTTAACTTGTCTTTCTTACTTTAATTTTATAGTTTGAATATTGTGATTTATGTTATTATCATAAGAATTTCCATCTTCCAAATTAAGACTTCATAGTAGTAGACTAGAATTAGCCTAAAGGATTTCTTACTGTGCTTCTCTGTGGGATCGATACTGGAGTTTTTAAAGAAAGCCCTATATTACTTGAAGTGATGCGTGCACTTGTGTAGAACCACTAGCGTGTGAACTATTTTATATATTCAATTTTGCACATTAACTACTTAATATAAATTTGTTCAAGTTATTGGCCATATTTTTTAAAACTAAATTAATGCATAATTTCAGGACGGATCAAGTTTTTGGCACTATACCAGGGATTTAAATTGACATAAAATACGTAAAAAAACAACACACGCGAGGGGGCACATCATTTTTTTCGCGTCATTGCAGGGGATGCTTCGATAAGAACTTTAGGAGAATTTTAGTTAAACCTATAAGTCTTAGATTTGGAATTTATAGTATTATTATATAGTGTGTTTAATTATTGTATATTCATTTTAAAGAAAATACAAAATATCAAAAATATTTTTTATATCTGTCATATTAGTTAAGTCTTTAGATTTGTATGCATAAGTCAGGAGCTGCAGACCTAAAATTTTGTAAGTCAGATTTGGAGAGAACTTTTGGGATAAATTTGAAAAGACTCCATGAATTTAATGTAGAAATGGCGGATCAACGAGATAATGAATATTCAGATTTAGATTATAATGCTAGTAGCTTTGAAAGAGTAAATCCTAGGAGAGTGGCAAAAGTTTTTGGCACTATACCAGGGATTTAAATTGACATAAAATACGTAAAAAAACAACACACGCGAGGGGGCACATCATTTTTTTCGCGTCATTGCAGGGGATGCTTCGATAAGAACTTTAGGAGAATTTTAGTTAAACCTATAAGTCTTAGATTTGGAATTTATAGTATTATTATATAGTGTGTTTAATTATTGTATATTCATTTTAAAGAAAATACAAAATATCAAAAATATTTTTTATATCTGTCATATTAGTTAAGTCTTTAGATTTGTATGCATAGTTCAGGAGCTGCAGACCTAAAATTTTGTAAGTCAGATTTGGAGAGAACTTTTGGGATAGATTTGAAAAGACTCCATGAATTTAATGTAGAAATGGCGGATCAACGAGATAATGAATATTCAGATTTAGATTATAATTCTAGTAGCTTTGAAAGAGTAAATCCTAGGGGAGTGGCAAAATTTTAAGAAGATATGTTTACAATTTTAATTTATCATACTACAGATATTGAGGGGAAGTTGAATCAATACATAGAAATATATACTCAAGGAACCCCAGTTATTAAGGAAAATTTATTTGGACAATTGATTGAGCCTAACTATTTTAAAACTATCCATGAGATATACAATCCTTATCCTGATTATTACAATCTAGGTTGGCAAAATCATTTGAGTTTAATAAGAATAAAAATTTTGGAGGGGAATATCAATTTTGGGATGATAATCAATTTAATCAAACATGTAGTTGGAATAATCATGGCTATTATAATAATGAACTTTCTTTTTCTTATAATTTTAACTTCAACCCCTAGAATGAGGAGAAGGATTTATTACAAGAGGTTGTTATTCAAATGGAGAGTGAGTTGGAGTGTTAAGGGACCACAATAAGGAATATGGAAAACTAACTGAGGCAGATTATTAGCTCAATTAATTATCCTCCAAAATTTAACTTAAACCCAGAGGATGAGGAGAAGGAATTAATGTTAGAAGAGTTTATGATTCAAATGAAGAGTGAGCAAGGGAATCAAGAGGTCGCAATAAGGAATATAGAAAACCAACCGGGGCAGATTATTAATGCAATTAACAGTTACCCTCCAGAGATTTTACCTAGTGACCCTGAGATTAACCCTAAGGAGATGAATGATGAGCAATTTAAAATTATTGAACTAATATTTAAAAGAGAATTTGAGGATATGTTTCGAAAGATCTTTGAGTTGAGAAATGAGGATAAGAAGATTGAAAGACCAATAGAAAAATTCCTAAGGAATTAGAAAAACATATTTCCTCAACTAAGATAAATATAGAAAGACCATGTCCACCATTTACTCAATACCAAGGGGAAGATTTGAAAGACAACCTTGAATAGAAGAGTAACCAAGAAGAATTTAATCCAGAATTTGAATTATTTAGAGAGAATCTGGTCCAAAATTTGGGAGATCATGAAGTATCATATAAAGATCCATTTCTTATAAAATTTAATGATGATATTAATATGGAAATTGATAAAATCACTAGAAAAATATTGGATCTAGAAAGAAATATGAGGAACAATTATATGAATCAATTTGAAAAGGAAGAGTAGAGAGAAAAATTTAAATTCGAGGACTTTATAGGAATCCATGGATCACAATGATTACTTAAATGAAATGTTGATCTATGTGGAATCATTTGTCGGGCTAACGAGGTTAGAAAAAGCGCTTTGTGAGATTCAACCCATAGTTATCATTTTGGTCTAATTTAGTGTGCTTGAGAGTTATGATTGTTACTGTTGTATTGTGTTTGCTTTAGTGTAGATTGATTAGTTTGATTGATGAGTGGTGGATGTTTCGATTGTTAGTGGTTTAATTTAATTTTTTTGTGTCATGAGGGAGGTAATTTCTTAACTTCTTATTATAGTTAGAATTGTATGTTTTGTTGTCGTAGTTGGATTGACGAGTCCACTACAACTCGGGTTTAACCCAGACTTGAGTTTTACAGGAGACACTATGAATTTTAATATTGACAGTTCCATCTCAATTTTGTTACTTCTTTTCTCTGATTTTATATTCATTTGATAGGGTAGCTAACCTATTTGATGAGTAACATGTGGATGAATTTACACTATCTTTATAAGTGTTAGAGGTGCTTAATGAAGGGAATTTGTAATGCTTGAGGTTGGTGCTCGAGTCAATATATCAAGGATAATCTTATATTTAGCATTAGAATCTATAAAATCATTTATAAGTACCCAATATATTTGTGTAGTGATTTTGTTAGAAATCGGAAGTAAGTTAGTGAGATGCAAAGAGTTAAAGAAATAATTGACCTCATTTATCTTGTTTGTTTGTTTGTGTTTGTGTACAATTTTAATAAGACTTGAAGAGTATTTCTATATTTCAATGATGATACATGTTATGCTACTTAGACTTTTGTTTAGTTAATTTCATTCTAGCATGTTTAGTTTAGATTACTTTCTACTACATGTTTTCTATCTTAATAAATAACTGTATATATTTTTTATAGACATTTGTGGTAGAAAAAATTTCTAAACTATTTTTCTTCCTACTTATATTTTTTGTACTAAATATTATACATGTTAAAAATCAAGTTTGGGGGCAGAAAGAAACATATATTTTAAGGTTAATAAACCTTCTTTTAGTTTAACATTATTACAAGTATGTTTTAGACTAGATTACTTTCTCCTGCGGTCATTCTATCCTGATTATGAATATATATAAATTTTATAAGATGTTGTAGTAGTCAGTAGATTCAACTTTTACTTTTTTTTCCTGCTACATTTTATGGAATTAAGTGTAAAATATTTAAAAAAGCAAGTTTGGGGGAAAAAAATTTTCTTTTAAAAAGAAGTAAACTAAATTTTATTTGACTTCAATTAACTATATTCTTAAAATTAATTTAACATGACCTTGGATATTGGAGTTTAACTTTATATGACTATATTTATGTTTGTAAATATTATGATAAATTTATGTAAGAGTTTTTAATAATGAAGATTAATTCTAAAGTTAAAGATATTTGGTATGAAAGAATAAGACTACGTTTTTCTCTTTAAAAGTAAAGGAAATTGTATTTTTGAAGTATTAAGAATTTTAGACTTTCATGTAAAAAGAGAAGAGTCAAACTTTATGGAGAACATAAATTAGAAAGGTAAGGAGTTTTGACTTTAAGAAGAGGATAGTGAAGTTCAAAATTATTAAAGGCTATCCAAATAAAGTAATCCTCACTTAAAAAAAGAGAAAAAAAAAAGAAAAAGAAAAAGAAAAAAGAAGAGAAAAAGAAAAGAAAAATAAGTGAGGAGAAGCTTGAGGAGATGTTTAATAAAAAATTGGCTTAACTTGAATCAACTTAGAGAAAAGACTTTATTACATTTTCTAAATTTGTATTAGAGTATTAGTAGCATTACTAGTAAAGTTTTAATGAATTTCTTTTTCATATGAATGTTCTAAGTATCCTTGATTTGATAAATTGCAATTCTTCTTGAAATTAATAGAGATTCAGAAATCTTAAATTTGATTGCTAAGTATTCTTAGACTTAGAGTTTTAATCTAAGCTATTAACGGTTTTTCTTAATTTTACTATTTAATTTATTAAACTAAAGCATAGAAGTTTGTAAGTTAATCTCTATCCTAAGTCATATTTTTATGTAGTAAAAGGGTTACTTGAGAACAAGTAACAGTTAAGTTTGGGGGATTTTGATACGCTTATAAATGTTCAATTTTTCATAAGTTTTTAATACTTATATCTGGTGATTTTCAATGATATTACACTTTAAAGGAAGGTATTTTGTATATTTTTCATTTCAGGTATATAAAATGGAGTTTTGGAGAAAAAGAAGCAAAAACGATGCAATTTGGAGCAAAAACAAGTAAGAAAGAAAATTTTGTCCTAGCATATTTTGATATGATTTTCTATGCTTAATCTCATTTACAATTCTCACACATTTTTGAATGAAATTATACTTTAAATAAATGTTTTCTTTATTCCTATTTTGTAGGTATATCTATTAAGAACGCAATGCAACTAAAACGGGGCGAAACAGAGCTAAAACGGAGCTAAACGAAGCAAAATGGTGGAGCTGCGCAGGGCGGGCGCCGATAGCGCCAAAGCCGGCGCCGGGGGCGCGGAAGGGTAGGAAAAAGA
>NW_018240678.1:0-1973 GCF_001263595.1 Phalaenopsis equestris | reverse complement strand
AAACTCTGGATTAGTCAATGTTCTTTATAGCACTCGAAAGAGGGTAAAAAATAGGATTGCTCCTATTTGACACAAAATAATTTTTTTTATATTTTTAAATAATTTTAATTTCTTCACAATCCACATACTCATTGTAAAGGGGAAGGAAGCTTTCTTAAATTTGAACTCTTCATCACAAAACTTTGTTTAGTCTTGGTAAAATTAATTTTAAAGTTTAGTAAATAGTTTAGTAAACTTAGTTCTTTTAGTTACATTTCTATTAGCATTCATTAAACCTATTTTAATTTGTCTTTCTTACTTTAATTTTTATAGTTTGAATATTGTGATTTATGTTATTATCATAAGAATTTCCATCTTCTAAATTAAGACTTCATAGTAGTAGACTAAAATTAGCCTAAAGGATTTCTTACTGCGCTTCTCTGTGGGATCAATACTAGGATTTAAGAAAAAAAGCCCTATACTACTTGAAGTGATACGTGCACTTGTGTAGAACCACTAGTGTATGAACTATTTTATATATTTAATTTTGCACATTAACTACTTAATATAAATTGGGTCAAGTTATTGGCCATATTTTTTAAAACAAAATTACTGCATAATTTTTTAGACGAGTCAAGTTTTTGACACTGTACCGAGGATTTAAATTAACATAAAACACACAAAAAAACAGCACACACTAGGGGCGCATCAGAGAGGTTTTGTTCTTTTTCTGTTGTTGTAGTGATTTATGTTATGCAGAAGTTCTATGCAAATCTCCTTGAAGCTGAAGAAGAAGGAGTCTTGGTAAGGAGAAGATAGTGCCTTTTTCACTAGAGGTAATAAATCAATTTTATCATTTGCCCCCGAGCACTTTGTGTTTTTATTCAAATTATAGTCTTATTAAGGAGGAGCTAGATGAGATTATTTCATCTTTGACTGCTGGAAGAGGGATTTGGAAGATTACAAATGAAAGGAGAGTTAACTTTTCTACTTCAAAGTTGGATGCTAATGTAAAGGCATGTCATTATTTTATTTCTGCTCATCTGCTACCTACAAACCATCTTATTGAAGTGGCCCGTGATCGAGCAACTTTAAATTATTGTATCCAGCAGTTCAAGCCCATCGATATTGGAGCTTTGACTCATGGAGTTATTACAAGTTCTGTTGTCATGGCTACTGTTGCTGGTTTTGGATTTGCATCCTTGATCTTTTCTTTATGCGAGTAGGCTAGAGTTATATTTGACAGTTGGGAGGAGAACTCACATCCTATTAAGCCCATTACTAGTGTGAATGTGAAATCTTATTCACATCATTTTATTTATTCCTGGAAAGGAGGATTTTCTAGTAGTTATGCGTCGACATCACGAGCTTCTACTTCACATGCTTCTACATCACGAGGTCAGACTTCTAGATCTAATTCTCAATCACAGCTTCTACAAAGGATTTCAGACAATGTCAACCACACTGTGGATAAGTTATTAAACTTAGAATATTTTGTAGAGCATATGGATGGATATATGAAGAGACATAGTGATTATGAGGGTGAATTCAACTTAGCTATGAAAAACTTCATCAGAGGTAATCAGGATGTTGTATTTCCTTTGTACCCTAGCCTAGATACCCACCATACGAGCCTGCAGCTACTTGGCGTAGTGACGATAGTGATGCAGAGAATGAGGATGATTATTTTGGATCTATAATTTTGTTTGATTTTTAATTTGTTTGTTGTTGTGAACTTTGGATGGTGCAGTTATTCTGTACTTTCTGTTGTATTTTCAGTTGTGATTGTTAAGGCTGTTAGTTTTTGTTGTGCTTTGTTTAGTAGACACTACTGTGATATATTTGTGTTTTTTGTGAGTAATTATTTTATTTTTGTGCTAGTAATTATGTTAATTGTGTTGTTTATTGTAGTAGTTAGTTGTGCTGAACTTAATTCTTGATCTTAGGAAGGTTTAGAAAATAACTAACTTTTTACTTAAAAGTTGCATATTTAA
>NW_018240677.1:117533-190403 GCF_001263595.1 Phalaenopsis equestris | reverse complement strand
TAAACCTATGGGACTCACCAACCAAACAAAATCCTCCTATTCAAAAATTTAATTCATAGTGAGCTCAACTAGCGTGTAGGTCATTAAGAATCATGCTTGAGTCAGCTTGTGTTAGCCTACTTAATTCGACCTAGTAGACAACCCTACAATCCCTTAAAAATTTTTCAAATTTAAATTCAATTACTAATATAAAACTAAACCTAATCCTAAGCATTAACTTAAATAAAGTATAAAATAAACTTGAAATTAATTATTAAACCTAAATTGAACCATAACTAAACTTAATATAAACCTAAAACTAAGTTCAAACTTAAAATCAAACATGAAGTTAAGCATAAACCTAAATTAAACATATTCTAATTTTTAAAATAAAACTAGAACCTAAGCTTAAACTTAAGCAAAGTCTAAGTATAAATCTAAATTAAGCTAAAACTAAAACATAGACATAAACTTAAATAAATTCAAGTTAAAACCCAAACTTAACTTGTATTAAGAGAAGTTATTTTGAAGTAAAAATTTATTTTTGAGGTATTCTTAATTTAAGAAAAATTTACATATATACCAATCAATTCCTATGTATTTAAAAATCAAATACCTAAACTTCAACTTTTACACACTTACCACCTTACCTGATGCATGAAAAAGATGTATTTCACTTTTTAAAAGTTAAAATAGTGATATTTTTTATGTGATATGAAGGTTTGGGTGGTATACATGTAAAAATTAAATTTAGGTGTTAGATAAATTTTTTATGTGATATGAAGGTTTGGGTGGTATACAAGTAAAAATTAAATTTAGGTGTTAGATATGTAAATGCATAAGAATTGGATGGGTATGTTATGTAAATGCCCCTCAATTTAAATTTAATTTGAGTTAGAATTACAAATATTAGAAATTGAATAGTTTGCATTCAAAGATCATTTGCGAATGAACAAAATTTTGTGGTGACCTTGGTGAAGAGGGTTGTTAAATTGTCAATGAATTAGGTAAGATATTCAAGTCTTAATTCAAGAAGTAAATTTATTTGTCTAGCGTGAGTAATTTTAAGCTATCTGTAAGCTACGCAATAGTAAGTTTTCATATTTGAAGGTTCATGTCAACATCCTACTCTTCAAGATTAAAAGAATAGGCATAAATTTTAAATTATGAAAAATACATTTTGACATATTGTGTATGATATGACATGATAGAGTTGTGTTTTAAAAATAGATCTAGCACTTACAAGATATATATTGATGCATAAGCTTCAATAAAAAATGTCATATTATGTGGGATAGGTTGATAATAATGTCTATGATGACCAATATAATAGATCTGGCAAAAGAGGTGAGCCTTATAGAATAAAAGTATCCTAAAATAGTTTAATAATGATAATGTTGAATTTTGCCTTAGCTCTACATAACTTCATGATAAAAGCTTCAAGCTAAAATTTCAACTCAATGATTGTGATGTGGGTTTGATACAATCCACGATTATTTGATTGCCATATAAACTAAGCAAACTTACATAACATATTATAAAGCTAAATATGATATTTTCTATTAATAATTAATGAAATAAGCTAATAATAATTTTGAAAAGATCATCCTAGCATGTGACACTTATATACGTAACAAGAAGTGCTCATAATGTTTAAGTGTTTAACCTACTCCAATTCACTAACCATTTTAAAAGAATTTCAAGGAGTATGCCACAAGGTGTGCATAAACCGAGGCGCAAAAAAAAAATCACATGACTTGGGCCTCATTGTCGCATCACATCAATGATATCATACTCATATCCCATATATAAAATACAATACTTACTCATAACTAATATAAAGCATATAACGCTTCAAAAATGTCAAAAAATAATTAAAGTATGATTATTTGATTGTGTTATTAATTTATTATTTTATTTATATTGATATGATATAAGTTGTGACATAAAGAATAGGAATAAAACTATAATACGTGAAGGAAATTTGGTTATCACTGACAAATGATCAAATGATGATAAAATTATTACATTTAATGATTTTTATAAATATCATAAAAGAAAGATGAAGCAAGCTATTGTGGATCTTGATCATCATGTCATATTAAATTTCAAATGGATGTTTATATTGAATCTCATTTCAAACATTCATTTTATATCAACATTTAAAATAGTGAATTGTGGTTTGTTTGTTTATAATAATAAATAAAATCAATATATCAATGATTTATATCTTATTTATAAATTATTTTTTAATACTAATTTTTTTATTTTATGCTAATTTTTTTTATTTTATACTTTTTTTTTTCTTTTGAGACTTGGGCCTCGAATATGCCTCACCTCACTGAAGTCAAACATATTAGTTCCCGATTTTACATTTGTTAACCCTTCATTTTATAATAGATAATAGTGTTGTTTCAAAAATACCTAGAGATTGACTTTCTGTGAGTAAAATCATCATGGCTACCTAACCCATTATTAATGTAAATTGTAGATATCTCAAAAATGTTTACATTTTGGAGCTATCAAACACCAAAGCCTCCATATTCTTTGAAATATTTACTATCACTTTCTATGACGCATGGTTACAGGTTCATGTACCACCTCTTCTACCTTGATCGACTCATATGAACACAATGAAGAGTTAACCTTAAAGAAAGCTGATCAATCAAAATTATCATCACATTGAAAACAAATGACCGTATATTCAGCTTGGGTTAATCAAGATTAATAGGGTCATAATAAACGCAAAGACTCAAAAAAGCCCAAAAGATAAAACTAGCTGGACTCAAGCGGATGGGTCACTGAAGGTTTTTTGGCACATTATAGTTAGACTTGAAACTTTGGTAGTCCACTTCATGGGATGGCCATATTTTGCTTAATTTTAATTTCAATTCTTTAGTAAACTGTAACAAGCCTCATTAACAATTTAGACATAATTTGTTTCTTTGTTTTTTGTTCATGGCCTTGTACTGAAATGTGGGATTAGTTAAATAGAAGATGAAACATAAAAGATCAGTCCTTGGCTTCAAGAATAATGGCCACTGCCATGTCGATGCCTCTCATGCTTTCTATCCTCAATAAGAAATCAGCTTTCTTTTCTTCCATCTTCTTTACATTTTCATGGTCATGGTTATACCTTGCATGCACCACCATGAATCATAAAATCTATTAACCCATGCAACCCCAATACACTCATCATATTCCCAAATCCTAAATCCACATAGCCATCCCCGAATCTTAAACCGAAGATATTCATCTACACCAAATTGCCATCATAGTAATTTTGATGCAATAATTTCTCACAAATTGCATGCTTTCATTTTTACTCTAATGTTACAAAGATAGTAAGAAATTTCAAACATAAATATGTGTATATTCAAGAAGCCCAATAAGATATATATCAAGTAAATAAAAAGATCAAATCCACGATTATCAGTTCCAAGACAGAATAAGAGGATGAGATTTTAGGTTACAAAAACATCCAATCCTAAAACTCATGCCAATATTCATGAAATTAATGCTGCCCTCAGATAAAACTAGGGTTAGGGCAAAATAACTGATGATACTGAAAAGTTCCTCTGATTTGCTTAAAATGAAGGCTGAGTCAATTTTTGTTAGAGTCCAATTGGGGGGGACAACTGACCTCCCTGAAGTTTAGAATTTAATTAATAAAAAAGATGCAATTTAATTGTTTGCCTTTCCTCAATTATATTACTTTGCCCCAATTTTGCCGTAATAAGAACCTAAGCTTATAAATGCTCTTAAAAAAGATGCAATTTAATTGTTTGCCTTTCCTCAACTATATTACTTTGCCCCAATTTTGCCGTAATAAGAAACTAAGCTTATAAATGCTCTTTATGACACTAATTAATTTTATAGAAAATTAAGCTTAGTGAAATAGTTTCTGAAATTTTCAAATTTAAAAATAAAAATTTTTCATTCAAAAACCAATGTGGGACTAAATTCCACTTGCCGTTTTCAGCTTTTTATGGTTGGATTGTGTTATTATTGAGAAAATTATTTACATATGTATTTACATATCTAACACCTAAACTTTAAATTTCACATACTTATGATTTAAAATTAAAATATGAAATTAAAATAATAATATCACAAAAATGAAAATATGAAATGAAAATTTTGGCTGGTAGAAATGTAAAAAAGTGAAGTGTTTATGTTAGATGTTTATATACATAAGAATTGGGCGGTATGGATGTAAATACCCCAAAATTTAAAAGAAAAAATCTTTATTTCTGTATACTCCTATTTTCATTACAAATATTTATATTTTTCTTATATTTGAGCAAATAAAAATAGAAAATAAAAAAATGAAATCAAATTATAGTTTGGAAGTGCAAATTTATGCATTAATTATTTTGCATATATTTATTTATTAGGTTTTGAAGAAATATTTTGTATTTAGTTTGTGTTTCATACGAAATTTATACTTTTATGAAATTATATTTAATGTGAAAATTTATATTAAAACAGAAATTATTTTTTAATTTATAAAATAAAATAAAAGATGTTTGTAATATTATTTAATTTATCATTGATAATAAAATGCAACTCTTAATTTTTCATTATGTGCTAATTTTTTAACTAATTCATTTTTATAATAATTTTGTCCACCCTGAAAAAAGAGGATGGTTCCACCACTGTGCATAAACAATGAACCATTTTCATCAACTAAAGGAAAAGGTAATTCTTTCTCCAGTTTCATTCGACCACTAGTTGACTGATAAAAAAATGCATCAACCAAAATGAAATGCAAAGCAAGCAATGAGTAAGCAGCATGTAAGACAAAGATATGCAGGAGCCATTTAGGCTGATAGCAAAAGTTTATATATATTCTCTTCTAAATCCATAAAACCAACCATATCACTGTTTATAAAACGCAATTTCTACTAGGGAATTAATCATAAAATTCAATGAATAAATAAATACTCATACCTTCAGAGGAGAAAGGAACACCAAGTTCATCATCATCAAATTCTAGAATAGAACAATACCCATCTTGAGAAGAGAGTGCAAGATATTTAGCATTTGGAGACCTGGAGAAAAAATAAGTAAGAAGACTGCTGAGTAAACACAGAGGCCTAATCTTATAAAGAATCTTGAAAAGAAGACAAGAATATTACTAAAACTATTAGCCAAAGGGATATATGACACATTCTAATGCCACTAACCATGAAATATCTGTGATAGCCGCATAGTGTAGTCCAGCTACTATGACAATTGGTGAAGAACTCTCGGAATCATAAATGTACAATGAATTGAATGTCGCCACAGCAAAAATAACACGGTAAGGAAGTTTGAACAAACTGGCTGCAACAATTAGTGGGAATCCTCAGTTTCCATGAGGTCATAATTTACAAAAAAAAATAACCATGAGAGATACCTGTGTTAGATCCTTGAAGACAGAAAAGAATTGGGCAGAATCTTACCGCTACAATGGGTTTACTGGCCCCCAGAAGATTAACTGCAGGCCTAAGAATTCGGAAGTCATAATGCCCACCCAAAAAGTAAAAAGTTAGCCCAAGGAGTTAAAGTTTTCTTTTCCTGCTCCTGCTGAGATGCTGAAATTCAAAATAAATTTGTTGCCCTCATTTGCATTTATGATCTTAAATCGGAATAATTCCAGCTCAATCAGCTGGCGAATTATAAAAGTATAACTTGTCCATGATACTAAAACAGACAGAAACATTTTACAATGTTTTCATTTAAGTGATTGATCTAAGGAAACACATACCAAATAACAGAGGGAGCAAGAAGGAAGAATAAGCACGTGTAAAGAAATAGCATTTGGTAAATTACTTTGTGCAGGAACTAAATGCAAAAGATTAGCAATTGATTTCGCTTGAGAAGTGTAACTCTGATAAAACCTTTCAACAACACATTTACGCAAGGAATTAAGTTCAATGAAATCACAACTTCTATAGAAATGTATCACTAAGATAGATCTGTAAACACTGGTTTGATTTTCTACCTTGAAAGATCCTTCCTGGAAATTATATATGCAGCATTAATTGGATCAGATGCAGGTGAGAATTTACACATGCCTGCAAGAAAAGGTGACTCATTCATAAGCAGCGGTAGGCAAGAAAACTTAATTAGATAAGAAAATAAATGAGGGAGAATATTTGTGTATCTTAGATAAACCACAAATCAGCACAAATATAGTTATTTTTACAGCTAACAAGAAAAAAACAGTTACATATACTTTCAGCCTACTTTCATGGAACCAAACATTAAGCTAAATGTTGAAGTTCGCATAAAATTGAGCTAAAATATGACTTGCTATAACCAGTATGCCTTAATTATTGAAGTTAGAAAATCAGTGACACCCACAAAAAAGGTAAGGAAGACTCAAAGAAACAAATGCAAGAGAAAAGTATAACAAATAAGGAAAGGAAACTTCATTGTGGCTTGTCAGAAGGAAAATTGTCTTAATTATTGAAATTAGATAATCAGTGGTACCCACAAAGAACGTAAGGCAGACTCAAAGAAACAAATGCACGAGAAAAGTATAACAATACAGGAAAGGAAGCTTCATTGTGGCTTGTCAGAAGGAAAGTTAGACACAAGCACATGTTCAAATGGAAGAAAAGCTAAATTTAGTTGTTGGCATGCAAACTTGATCGGCAGATCATGCTTGTAAGGAAATTTAATTACCACTACATGCAACAATACCAATAAAAAAAATGTAATTACCTGTCTCATGTCTCTAATAAGAACGAAAAATAATTGAAAGTTTGAACATGAGTTGACAATCAATTTTAAATAAATGCCAAAATCAAAGAAATAAATTTTCATTCAATGATTTTGTGGCAATTTGCACCATATTTTCTCCCACGAAACAATTTAGCCGATTATGGCCATAAATATTTGAGGGTTTTCTACAACATCGATTGAAATTTAGGCAACATAGCTTATTCTAATTGCATTGAAAATAGCAAAAATTTAACCAAAAAAGCTTCAAGACATGTTGAATGAAAAATAATAAAGATGCCCTGTTTGCAGATAATCAAATGGAAAAGGAAAAAAAATAACCAAATACATGTGGAAGGTTATAAGCTATTGTATCGGGAAAAGGTCAATGCAAGAACCAAGGATAACATAATGCATTGAAAGTTGAAAAATAAAATTTTAAAATTACTAAAATTGGGTGTTGCTAATGAGTTGTTTTTGAATGAGTACAGTATGTATATACATTGTGCTGAATCTACACAGGTGAAATAAAGAAGAAAATTCTAAAAATCAAATTTGAATGAATAGACGAGATCATTACAAGGTATAAAAGAAATATGAGAGGATAATTAATGTCGGTGACTCCTAATTTGTAGCCATGTCGTTTCTGGTAAAATAGTTTGTTAAGAGGATTTATGAAAATCTGGAATAAGAGATAAAATGTAAGAGAATAAGTCATACTTTATTTTGTAATAGCAAATAATTTTGTAAGAATGAGCACTTTAAGAGAAAAAAGAGCATGGAGTTATTATCAAACAGCAACAACAAAGTCTTAATCCCACTACGTCTCCATTGCGTCCTATTTAGTGTCATATTTTCATTTAGTTCTAATAAATTAAGATCATATTTTATACAATAAGCCCAAGTCTTCCTATGTTTCATAACATAAGTTGAATCTAAAACATCTACTCTCCTAATCAAATCATCAGAAGGTCGATGCTTAATGTGAAGCATGGAGTTACCATCAAAGCTAGGAAAAAAACTGCAAATATTACTAGTTATTGATAGAGAAAAATTAACCATAAAAAATATTTATGGAAGTATTCCGTAAAAAAAATTAAGTAATAAGAAAAAAAAAATAATTGCTTTTAACTGACAAAGCAGAAGTTAAATTCTCATAAGAAGTAGAAAACGACATCACTCATAAATTCTAGATTAAACTTAACACAATTGTGGTAAACTATGTGCAAGGGATAAGTCTAAAATAAAGATTAAATTAGTCAGATGCGATTTCAGAAATTTCACAAGAAGGTCAAATATTAAGTGGAAAATTGATCAAAATAAAATAACATCTGTTTGCAAGAAATTAAATTGAATGTGGAAAACCAAAAACATTGGGGAAGATCAGAAGTTATGGTGCTATAGAGGATTAACAATATTTAATGGGTTACAATAATAAAGTTAAGTGAATTGAAAGATAAAGTTTAACCAAATAAAAATAAAATAGTATATCTATGAATAGCTTAGAAGTATAATGTAAATAATTAAAATAAAATAATTCTCTTAGGACAAAATGTATTCTGAAGGGTAAGAAGCACTCAATCTGAGATATATTTTTAATGAGAAAAATTGAAATTCTATAAAGAAGCTTTATTTGACAGATGACAGAATAGGAAATTGCATTAAGAAGCATGCAATAGAAGTTCGCAGAATAAGTAATAAACAAAGAAAACTAATATTTTTTGTAAGAAAAATTATTTCAAGAAATCACATAATGATAGATCCTTAATTAAAAATAAAGGCATCTAGAAAGAAATAAAGGCTATTAAAAAAAATTACAATATGAGTATTTAAGGAAAAAAAAAAATTTAAAAAGAATAATGAATAGTCTTGAAACATAATTTAAATTAATCCTATAGTTTGTTTTAAACATGCATAAAAGTAAAACTTTATTTTGAAATGAGAAAGCACAAGGGATTTGGTGACTTCTGAGAGGTTTTGATGTAATTGACAAACAAATTTATTCACAGTTGTCTTAAATACTAAAATGATTTCAAATTTATTAAAAACAAAATGTTTTGGTACTAAAAGTAAAAGATATCAGGGATTTCAACACAAAAAACTATAGAAGAATCAAACATATGGGCCATATAATGACATTATAGGAGACAGTCATCGAACAAAAGTATAAAAAAATCTTTTTATATTGAACAACTGATTCACATTTATATAAATGCTTGAAAGATCCATTATAAAGGTGAATTTAATATTCTATCAATTAAAGGAAACATATGGGTCATATAAAGACATTATAGGAGAAAGTCATCGAACAAAGGTAAAAAAAATCTTTCTATATGGGACAACCGAGCACAATTATATATATAAAGATCCATTATAAAGGTGAATTTAATATTCTGTCGATTAAAGTAAATAAATGGAGAACAAAAAAAAGATCATTCTATGATTCTTATTATTACAAGAAAGTATATACTTGATTTGTAGTGAGAAAAAAATCATTGCTTTTAAGCTTTATTGAAGCTAACAATGACTTGAATGAAAGAGCAGTGAGAGCATGAAATGCATTTATGGAAAGTCAAAAGAAAAAAAAAATTGCAACCATGATAAGATTTTATCAACGATCTGCATTGAAGCCCAAGTTTTCTTGTATCGGCCATAAAGATGCTTTAAATGGATATTTAAAATAAGGTATTATGGTACATGCTATTTATAGGTGGCATGGAATACTTGTTTTTGATTAAACCTCAGCTAAAATAAAAGTAAAACCAAAACAATGTTAGTAAATTTTAAAGAGGCATAACATTACTAGTAAATTATCATGTTTAAACAAAAAATTAAGTAGGTGTAAAATTGATAATTATATGTCATTACATGATATCTAGGTGTGAGTTTAAATGTCTTCGATTTATTGTTAAAAAATATGAATAAACATCAAGAAACAAGTTCTAGAGCTCAATTAAGTAATTAAAATTGAGAAAATATCTCAGGAGAACTAATGTAAAAAAGAAGAATGTCAGAGCTGCTATTGAGAGCTTGAGCTAACTGACCACAACTGGAGATTGAAAATTTCAATTTTGATTCAAGCCAAGTTCGATGTTGAGAAAAATGAGATTAATTCTTCGTTAAATTTCAAGTTATGTTGAACAAAATATTTTCAATAAATAAAATTAGTTATATATATATATATATATATATATATATATATATAGTATTATTTTGTAAAACATTATATAAAATAATTGTGTATAGAAGATGGATATATATATTAACAATTTAATGCACTATTACTTGTGGTGCCTACAAAAATGTGTATATTTGAGTGAAGAAACACAAATATTTTTTAAATGAATAGAGTCAAATTCAGATGAGAAAACCTATCCAATGCATAATCTGAAAAAGATTTCAATTTTAAGCCAATTAAAATTAAAGCAAAAATCAAGTGAATTATGAACAAACACTTGCCCAAGAAAATATTATTTTTACCAAAAATTTAATGTTACCATCACTAAACCAAGTTGATTGGATCTGAGTTTCCATTTATAATTAACTCACAAATAAACAAACTAAGTGAATTATGAATGATAGAAAGGATGAGTAAAAAATTAAGAAAAGTAGATTAAAAAACAAATATAAGAAATGGACAATGAAACTAACTATTAACATTAATGTAATGGAATACTACGTGTTTTGGCCATCTGCAAAGAAGAGTGGAAGATGCACCTATAAGAAAAATAAAACTAAAAAGAAAGCATTAAAAAGAAAATAATCTAAATAAATATAACAAAGATTTGCATAAGAACTTAGCTATACTTAACATTGATAGATGATAAATGTGAATTCATAAAGCCAACCTCAAGAAGTCGTGAATAATAATGATGGTGGTGATGGAAAAAACAACTGAAACATGTCGCTCTTTCGTGATAAGATGTTAAGAAAAGTTCATTAAAACTTCGAAGTTACAACTTTTATGCAGAATAAAATACAAGCTGAATAACGAAATGACAAATATGTTTTAGGATAATGCAAAATGGATCAAATTTAAATAAGAGAATTATTTCTAATAAGAAAAAAATGTACTATAAAGAATGTCAAACAAAACAAGCTATTATGACAAATAAATATGTAACAGCCAGCAAAAATTGAAAAAGGTAATACAAAGTTTGATTTAATCTATACCACAGAATTTTAACTTTTTAAGAGATTGAAAAAGTTATTAAATGATTCTATCACTATAAGCTTCACTAGAATTATTTTGTATAGAAGTATACTTTTTAAAGTATGTAAAATTTATTTATCTTCTATTTAAATCAAATTCCTAAAATTTTAGTAGAACAACACTGTAGCCGAAAATATAGCAATATTATTGCAATGTGTAGTGTAGCACCAAAAAATTAACCATTAAAGGAAGCATGCATTAGCTGAATTCACATTCAAAGGGAGACATCAATTCTAAGCTAACTTAATATATATGTGTTTGTGCGTGTGTGTGTCAGTGTGTGTGTGCATACATACATACATATATACACTAGCATTTAAGAAGAAGTTTTTCATTTCCTTATCCCGTAAATATTCCTAGATTCAAACAAAGGAAAGCTGGGCTTTTTAAACTTCAAGAAGAGAAAGGAAATAGAAGAAATAATTAGAAGAAAAGGAAGAAGAAGAAAGGAAGTAGTAGAAAAAGAACAAATATGGAAAGAAAGCTAGGATTTTGGAGTTCAGGATTCGATTTTTTTTCTTTCTATTATGTTGGAAGATTGTAGGCGTTGAATATTTTATAGGCTAAAATAATTTTGAGGTAAGACTATTATTTTGTTAAGTTTTCACTAGAAGTGAATTAACAAAAAATAATATGATATAAATCAAAGAATTTACTGATTTCATTAGGTAGTGCATCAGAGATCAAGATTTCAATGTAGGAAAAGGAATCAACCAGTTTTGGTAAGATCTTCATATTTTTTCTATAGAAAGTAGGTTATTTTTAAGTCTAATTCTGATTATTCTTACATTTATTTAAACTTTAATGCGTAAGATAGTAAAAACTCTTCATATTGAACATGATTTCATAATTAGTATTTAAGAACATATTTTAATTTTTAGAATTTAATAGCAGCCATTCCATTACATGTTCTTATATTATTGGAATATTTTATCACACCAATTAATTGCATAATTCCTATGATTCTTTATGCATGCTTAGAAATTCATGCAACCAACATATCATTGGGGCATGCTTTATTATAGTTGCACTAGATGAATGTTGGCATGAAGATCTTAAAACAATATATGCACAATGTGATAAATAGGCTTCGTTTTTGCTTCAACGCATAAAGAACTGAGCTAAATTGTGTTTTATAAATCAAAGCACTCATAGGTTAAGTAAGATTATATATGCATAAATACATTCATAAATAATTATAAAATACAGTGTTTATTTTATGACTTAAAAGTTGATATAAAATAGAAAAAAATAGAGATGTACATACTAAATTTGAAGGCAAACTTTGACGATTAACCTACAAATTAAAACTTACTAATGAATTCTATCATTTTGCTGCAATAACTAAAAACTTAAAAAGGCATAATAAAATCTTTCAATTCATAATAAAAGTTATATTTTAAAGCATAAATAAATAAATAAATAAAATCTTAAATTTCAATAAATAAGGTAAATTAAGGGTCAGTTTGGGATGGCAGAGCAGTACCGCACCGAAGTTTTTTCTTATTTGGCAAAACTGCGTTTTGTCTGTGTTTTAAAAATTTTCAATTAAAGTTGTGTTTTGCCACTGGACCTAGCTACCTGTTGTGGCTGCTAGAAAGTTACAGTCTGACTTTAAAAAAAAAAATTTATAATAGCCACTGCAGTTTTTTGAATAACAGCTTCTTCGACACCTTCGCAACTGACTGCTTCTTCAAGCAGTTGCAGCTGCCACAAATAAACCCTAAATCAAAATCAACATCCTTTCTTTCATTCACATAATCTTTTTCTTCTTTGGATAGAATTTCATCATCCTCAAAATATTTTTCTTCTTCTTCATTCTTCTTTTCTTGTGAATAAACTTCAACTTCACATTCTAGCACAAGGCATAAACATGTAGAGATAAGCTTGTCATCATTGTAGACACACCATCCTCCTCTTTTTTTTTCATACTAAATCTTACATATCACTTTAATCAACTTCTTCTAAAAGTTCTTTAATTTATCTCCAAGGAAGATCGACATTACCAAACTATTCATCACAACATCCTCCATTTTTTTTCAAGCAACCACTCGCAACTTTCATCAACAAAAGCAAACAAAACAGATCAATTATCTCTCAAATTGGAATGTTTGTTTAAGGATTTATTGTAGTTGATGAAACTAAATCATGTAAGCGTGTTTGATCTAGCTGGATTCTCTCTTTTTAATGAGTTTGACACACAAAACATCACCCATTGCTCTATTGTATTATAATTATAATGTCATGTTAAAGAAAAACTATTTAATTAAAGTACCGAAATAAAATAAAAGTTTTACTTAATCATTATTAATGATTATAAATAGAAAGTTTATAAAAATTTAAATCTTTCACTAAATAGCGAAGAACTACATATATGTCTTCTATCAATTGTGCATGTAACTGTATCTTAAACTTACTAGAGAAAAAACTGCTGAAAACAACAAAAAAACCTACTACTTAATTAGCATCGAAAATTTTAAACTAATTTTCAACAACTTATCGACGACATATTTAACCTACAGATTAATCCATAGGTTTCTAGTAAATCACTTTCCTGACAGTTTAAATCGTCGGTTCAAAGAAAATTATAAATTAACAGCCTTAAGTCATTAAAAAATTAACGTGTCAGTTCTTCTAGATTACAAACCATTGATTATTTAATATTAATTGATGATATATCCTTTGGTAATTAGGTTATTAATGTCGACGCCCCGTTTTGTTGGAAAGCCGTCGGATATGTTCCTTAATAGTGAACTGACGCCGAAATTCCTCATTTCGCTCCTCCTGGGCGCATTCAAACTTCCGAACACATGGACCCCCCTCCGATCAATTTCTCGCTTTTTTTTTTTTTTTTTTTTTTTTTTTTTTTTTTTTTGTCTAATAGAATTTTTATAACCTCAACAAAGTTAGAAAAGTGAAAGTGTTGTATTCTTGTCATGAGTTTGAATGCTTATAAGGAATTTTATAGTGGATTGGGTTCTTACATTTCTTGGTTGAATTTTAATATTTGCATTAGTTTTGAATTTCCAATTTGCTTGAATTTTAAAACAAAACTTTCATTACAGGATTTTTAAATTTTATGAAAAATGGTTCGAAGTAAGAAGAAATTCAAGTTGGGCAATTGAAAGGATTCCACATGGAGACATAGTGTGTAGCTTGATGTAAGAGGCAATGATAAGACATTACTTGAAGTACAATTATTGTGGCAAGATATTTAAAGGTGTTACAAGGATTATTGAGCGTCTCTTTTGCTCACATAAAAATGTTGCACTTCATTCTAATAGTACATTCAATCTTATACAAAAAAAATCAACAATATCAAAGCATCTGGCACGACAATAATTTGATAGTAGAATTGATGTCGGCTTTTATTATGGAGTGAGTGAGGTGTCAATGATTCCTCGTCATCTTTACAATCAATGTTTGGTAGAGGTGCTAGAGATCCCTTGAATCAGTATATGTTGAATGTAGAGTCATGGAAAGGCAGTTTTAGCTTAGAAGATGTCTCCAGAGCATGTCAGAGAGGCACGCAAATATGTCTGCATGGATGTTGGAAGAAATTTTTATGAGAATCCTATTCTATTCAATGTGACAGCATTTTTTGTTGAACTAATTTTTACTTGTAGTCTTTCTTGTTACTGCTCTCTAAAACTTAAGGTTTCCTTGGTGATTTTTCTTAGATCTTTCCCCCTTATAGTTTGAGTTCCTAAAAGCTTGGAAATGCCCCAAGCAACCTTTTGGCCCTAGAGACTTAGTTCTTCTATTTTGTCTTTCTTTAAGTACTTTACACTCTCTACTTTAATTTCTTTGGGTAAGGCTTTCTTTAGTTCATAAAGAAACCATTAAATCTTATGTTCATTTTGAACTAAAACCATTAAATCTTATGTAACAAGGGTTTATCTTTTAACAAAAGAGAGAATAAAAAAACTCAAAAAGTCAACTAAAATTAAAATCAAATATAAACAAACTCATTAAAACTTCAAAAAAAATAAAATAAAAAACAAAAATAAATTCATCAAAATTTTCATTAAAATAAAAAATTACAATAAAAAATTCCAAAATTGACCAATAAAATGAAAATAAAAATAAAAATTTGAAAAATCTTCAAAATGTCAAAAATCATTCCATAAATAAAATAAAATTCAACAGAAATCACAAACATAATTAAAAAATTGAAAAACAATGAAAATTAAGATTTCAATTGAAAAAAATTCATTAATAATAAAATTAAATTTTACAAAAAAATTAAAAAAATAACCAACAGCCAACTGCACATAATAATTCATTTATAAAATTCAATAAAAAGATAATAAAATTCAATATAAATAATAAAATAAAATTTTCATACAAATTCACTTTCCATTCAAAATAAAATTTTCAAATCCATTACATCCACTCATAACTCTTGACAATTATTTAAAATTTAGTACACTAAACATTCCAATTTTTAAATCACTATCATTTTCAAGATTAAACTAATTTCACTCAAATTTTCACTCACAGACACCATTCTACCCACCAAGCAATCTCAACCCAAAGTCATCCAATTTGAGCCTTCCTATAGGCCAATTCATCACCCAAAATTTTACTTAAGACCACTTGTCAAATCCACCTAAATCTAAGCCTAATCAACTTCTACCCAAGCCAAAATCCAAATTTCAGCCAAGCCATCCTATTGTCAATCTCAAGCCACCTTTCAAATATCTTTTGGCTCTCCTCCAAGCCAATCTTGCTTTGAACTTAAGCCCAGTCCAATCAAGCCTAAATGAGCCATTTTCAAGCCAATTGCCAAGCCTTATTCAAGTCATGGCTAGCGATTTCCAAGTCAACCAGGAACAACCTTTTTGCAGAAATTATTGGTCCAACCACCCTTCCACATGGCCTAAACCTATTGGTCTATCCACTAACCTCCCCAACTGATTTAATAGTCCAAAGAGGTGCACCCAAGCTAGCTTAACCACCTTGAATATTCCAGTGGAAGCTAACCATCTCTCAAAGCACAAATGTATCCTCCCATTGGTGACACACCAAACTTCACCATCCATTTGGCTAAATCCCTTTTGGCCAACCTTTGACCGTGCCACATCATCAAGCCACCAATAATTGATGCACTTGAACAACCTAGACCCCAACTTGAGCTACATGCCTATAAATACTACCTCTCAGGTTTGCTCAACAGGACTTGCAAATACCTTAGCGAAGCTCTGTCAAAATCACTCTTGAACCCTTAGCCTAGCCATCCAATCAACTCCCCATCCTTCCTAGTCCACTCCATTGATTAGCTACGGTTTCACACATCCCTAACCAAGGCCAAGCTTAATTATCCATCCCATAATTCACCAATCCAACCCCATCATTAACTTCAAAGATCATTCAAATCGTTCCCCGATCAAAACTACATCTTCCCGAACCATCTTTTGCCACTCTTGATCAGACCAAGGAGCTCTCGATCATACAAGGAGATTATGCCAAGCTAATTGGAGCTAGAGAGGCCTCAAATGATAGTGCTACATCCATTCAATCAAAACAAAACGCCGTGAATTGAGGTAATTCTTAAATCTTATATCTAAGGCTCGGTAGTTGATCACTTATGAAAGAAATTTTTGAATCACGAGATTTTGTCCCTGTGATCCTCACCATAAGGATGTAGAGATCCTTTCAAGAGGAAAAGATCTAAGGTTTGGTCGTAGAATTGTATGGATCATGTGTATTCTTTTGGATGACTTCCGTTCACCGTTCCCATGGAGACGAGGAACTGATGTCGTCAATTTCCTTCTATTTCAAACAGAGGGTGGAGATCAGAGCAAACGGCAGAACCAGATACAGAGCTTGCATGGAGTTGTAATGATTGGAGGAAAATCAAAAGAGACCGCTAAGCAGAGGTGGCAGCCAACGTAGCCCGTGTTTAAGAAAAAAATTCCTTGATTTCTTAATTAATTAAAGGTCTGTCCGGGGCATTACAGCTGTTTGAAGAAGCAATTGTAAAGTTGTAGAAGAAACTGTTTTTCAAAAGACTATGGTAGCTATTATAATTTTATTTTATTTTCAAAATATCAGAAAGCATCCTTCTGAAAGCCACCACACATTAACAGCCTAGGTTGAAAAAAAATAATTTTCTGCCATAGAAATTTCTAAGAAGTTGTAAGAAAATAGTTTCTCAAACTGAACTGTGATGGCGGTCTAAAAAACAAAACAGACAAAAAGCTGTCACAAACATACCCTATATCTTGAAAAATTAAATAAATAAATAAATAATTCATAATTAAATAAAGAAAAATTAGAAAAATAAAAACAAAATACAATAAACTCAGTTAAACACAAGGAATAAAATAAAAATAATATAAAAAAAGAAAGATAATCAATAATTTTCTATTTCAATTAAAACCAATAAAATATTTAAATATCATTAAAAATAAAAAATAAATCAAAATTTAATAAAAGTGAGCTCACTTGTAGTCTCCTACTCAGGTAAGCTCTCTAATTTTCTGAGGGTAAGAAACCAACATTAAATAAAGAAATTCCAACTTCTCCTAAAACTAGTAATTGATTTGAAAAAAAACTAAAACAAAAAATAAATGTCAGAAAATACAAAACT
The DNA here is from genome assembly GCF_001263595.1 of Phalaenopsis equestris. Classification (NCBI taxonomy): domain Eukaryota; kingdom Viridiplantae; phylum Streptophyta; class Magnoliopsida; order Asparagales; family Orchidaceae; genus Phalaenopsis; species Phalaenopsis equestris. The sequence goes on along the minus strand of NW_018240677.1, from coordinate 172,905 downwards.
CAATTGGACTTTCGAGCAAATAATTGAAACGGAGAACTGGTGCAATAAAATGATAGTTCCATTCATTTGAAATCAATAAGATTATCTGGGAAGCAGATGCGTATATCTATAAATTTTTATTTTGCACTTTTAACCATTTGTTTCCAAATTCTAATTAAAATAGAGAATTATGCTTTGAAACGTTGATGCTATGATTAATTGAACACTTGAAATGAATTAGTTGATTACAAAGTTAAAATGCAAGTAAATGTAAATTTGCAAATATTTGAAATGATGAACATTAGTTTTCTACAATTCTTTGAATAGTTTTAATTGATGAAAATGATTGAATAATCATTAAGCTCACAGACTTGAGCATTTCTTGAAAATTGATGAATTCAGCAAGTGAAATTAACAAAGATTTAAGTATCATTTGAATAAAATTTAAGAATTACAAATCTACCTTAATCGTTATTTTGGATATTTGGAAACCTAAATTTGTAAAATTTCATTGAAACTCACCAATAAACACAAAACGATAAAACTCCAGTGAAATTCATAATTAGAAAAGTGAACAAAGTTAAATTCAATTTGAACATTTAACATTAAAACTTATAAAAAATCTGAATTTAACTGATTGTTAATCGACAAAATAATAAAAATCTAAGAGAACTCATAATTAGAAATGTAAAAAAAGTCATTTATAATTTTCCCAAAATTACAAATATATCATTCTCAACTTAATGTTTAAATTTAAATTTTGAACATTAAAATTTGACAAATTTGATTTTAATTAATTAACAATCAATCAAACAATAATAACTCCATGAGTTTTGGAAGTTTAAATGTAATTGAGGGCATATTGTAATTTCCAAAATAGTAAATATGCCCCTTTTACATTTAGACCAGCAAAATGATCTGTTGGCAGTATGCAGGCCATGCAAATATCCAAAATTTCTTCATTTAAATGATGGAACTCATTATAAAGTGATATTTGCACCTTTGGAGATGATATATTACTTTTGACATCATGTTTGATTATTTAAATAATTAAATATTCGAGATTTATTTTATCTTTATTTCATGCCAAAAAAAAAACGAAACCAACATATCGATTTTTTTTTTACTATGATATGATTTGTTATTGGAGCTTAAGGTCAATGTTTGAAAACCCCATGAATGTATGACTTGAAAAAATGAGACGAATTGAGTAATACCGAGAAAAACATAGAAGGGAATAAAAGGACCTAGAGTCAGAAGGAACTTACAATCATGTTTGATGGCTAGTCAGACATAAAGAATAAAACTTTGATTAGAATTCTAATTAATAATTTATAAGACACTACATTTTAAAAACAAAAAGAAACTTCTTACTCGGTTAAGGATCAAGAGTATATTTTTGGATTATTTGAAGTGATAAATGAAATCGAAGAGCATTTTGTGCTCAAATTGTGACAAATATAACAAGTGTTTATAACACTATAGAATAAATTGATGGAGAAGAGAAAATATTTATATTAGACACATTGTGTTGCACATTGCATAAACTTGACATTAGATGCCAAAAAATAAAAATGGCGTGACCAAAGAAAAGAAAAGTATATTCATTTAAAAGTACTATTGGGTGTCGTTTTTAATGTGAAAATTCTCAAAAAAAAGTTATATGTTCTGCTGAAATAAGAATTGCTACAACCCTTTTGACTATGTAGAATATGTTGGAAGCTTGACAACCATTGAAGGTAATGTTCACTTCCACTAATTGGCTTAGCTATGCATGGGTTAAGTTTGAGAGAAAATAAGTAAGAAAATTTATTTTAATAAAAATTTTTGGTCTAGTACAGCATATGCATTAACAACCACAAGTCATTAGTGCATGTCTTGATAATGATGGATGTTGAGAAGTCAACAAAGTTTTATTTACCATGTAATGAACGAAGCCAAGGAGTTAACAACACAACCTAGGATGAGAAAATATCACATAGAAAGATTTGAGATATTATTGATGAAAAATGAGGGTTCCAGCTCCACCGCCATTTACGTGTAGTTGAATATTTCCTCAAACCTCAATTTCAATATGCTGAGAACAAATATATAAATCTTGAGATCAAATTGGGGCTATAGCATTATATGGATAGATTCGTTGCTAAACCAAATAAGAAAGCAATTGTTGATATGCAACTTATTTCACCTAAAAATAAAGATTTCTCTAGACTACAACAAGCAAAAGCTACTATTACAAAACACTCCCCAAGTAAAATTTTTAAAATGTATTATGTTCATTGAAAAAGTATCGAGTATCTAAGCACTATTCTTTTAATTTCTAATTACATAATTTTCTATCAAATATAGTTGCATGGTGGATTTAGTTTGGTCATGGTACTCCAAAGCTCCAACATTTTTCTATTAAGATGCTAAGACTTACATGTTCATCATTTGAATGTGAGCATAATTGGAGCACATATAATCAAGTTTCAGACAAAAAGGAGAAGCTGCCAAACTACTTTAAGGATAATTTTTTAGTGTACATCATGTGCAAAAAATTAAAACGTAGAAGTTTTTTCGAAAAAGAGAGGTTCGAAGAATGATGAGAATCCTCTTTCATGTGAAGATGTGCCATTAGATGATGAGTGGTTTGTAATGAGGATAATGCGGTCACACACAAACCTGAATGTTGGCTTTGTTTATGGTGACAAAAACAAAAGCAACACAACGAACACTAAATAATAAGAGAAAAAGAAATGATAATTTAAAATTTTAAATAATTGACAATTCCTTAAATGTAAATTTTTAATTTTTATTAATATATATCTATATACATACTTCAAAAAAGATGTGCGAAATTTTTCTGTTGCAAAGTCTATCTACTCTAAACTTCACCAATTTGGGGAGTCGTCTTGGGGAAAGTCTACATGGTGCAGGGAGTTATCTCCCTCTTATGTTTTTTTGGGCAGAGTCATTTACACAATTTTGTTCCATATGAATGGTGCAGGGAGTTATCTCCCTCTTATGTTTTTTTTGGGCAGAGTCATTTACACAATTTTGTTCCATATGATGACACTTTAAAATTGAAGGGTTTAAAGTTGGCTTCTCAGTGCTCCTTGTGTAAAATTAACGAGGATTTAGGCACACATTTATTTTTTAATTGTTTTCTTAAAACAGAAGTGTGGGGTGAGTTGGGACATTTGTTGGGGGGCTGGGTTGTGAGTAGGCGGCACGGGTTGGTTGATTGTTGTATTTCTAGAGGGATAAAAGTGGGGAACACTCCTCCTGTTCCATCCTTTCAATGTGATGTGGTTTGTTTGGCTTGCTTGGAACTCGGCTAAATTTGAAGGCATTGTCCCCTCGGTTAAGAGCATTGTTGCTAATATTATGCCTTATTTAAGTAAGGTATTTAGAAGTAAAGCACTTCCCTCCTCTCAGGATTTACATTGTTGTTGATAGACCTAACATATTAAGATGGTTAGCCCCTCCCCATAGTTGGTTGAAAACATAGATGGCTGTTTTAAAAAAGGCCGGCTGCTGTTGGTGGCAAATTCAGAGATCATAAGGCAAAATGTGTGTGCTTTTTCTCTTCTCCTTGCTATGTTAAAAGCCCCTTGGAAACTGATGGGTTGTTTACTGGACATTACTGATAGCAATTAATCAGAGGTGGTGTTTTTTGATTTGCGAGGGTGACTCAAAAGTGGTGGTTGATATATTAGTTGGGGAAACTAAGCCACCAGGGGAGCACTCAAGACTTTGAATAGGATCAGGTTGTTAATTTCTTCGCAGCATCTTTATATTAAATGGTGCCATATTTTTAGAGAGGGAAATAAGCCTGCTTATTATGTAGCTAAAAAAGGACACTTGGGTTTGGAGGTTGCAAGGTTCCCTATAGATAGGCTTCAAGTTGTCTTGGCTAGAGATCTCTTGGATGTTCCCTTTATCAGAGTCTAATTTTATTTTCCTCTCCTTCTTTGGAGATGTTTTTTTTTTGGGGGTTGCTATTGCTCTGGATGTCTGGGTTGTAATGTTTTTCTTTGTTGGAGGTTTGGTTAGTTGACTTGTGACTATTTTTAGTTTGTTTATGCTTTGTTGGTGGCTATTGGTATTGTTTTGGCTTGATGTGACTCACGGTTTATTTTGTTAGAGTGGTTTCTTTTATGGGGGCTTTGTTTCTTGGCTCGTGGACTGTTTGTTGGTGGGCTACTATTCTTTTGCACTCCTCTATGGGTAGATGCTCTGTTGAATTGCTGGTTTATGTTCGCGAACGGCTTTTTTCTGTTTTATGCTTTGTAGGTCTTCATTGTATAGATTGTTGAGGACAGGGCATGCTATCTTTATGGTAGATTGGCCGGCTGGAGTCTAGTGTGGTCATAATGTCCTTATTTGGCTGTGGAGAGAACCTTTGGTTAATAATTTTGGACTCTAATCCTATTTCTCTTTTTGGATTTCAGGTAGATCTCCATTTTAGGGACCTCTTTGCTGCTCGATCGAGGTGATGCTGGGCACTCTCCTTGCTGTATCAGCCTGGAGGTGGAATGTTCTATTATGTTTACTTAGGGGAGTGTCAGTCGTGTTATCCCTGATTCCTCTAGTGCTCTGGGCCTTGGTTGCTCTCTCAGCTCTCAGGAACTTCCCTTTTATTTTCATATTCTGGTGGAGCATTTTAATTGTTCATCATACAATCTCTTTTTAAAAGGCCTCTCTTTTTGGAATTTTCTTACATTTTTGGGCATACATATGTTTATTTTGAGGAATTTTTTTACGTGGGTTGTATAACTGGTAAATGGGACCGGGTGAGAATTTGAACTTTTTGTTTATTATTAGAGGGTCCTTTTTTTTCTATCTATCTTTGTAAGTTTATTTTGATTAATATATTGCCTCCGGGCTTCCCTATACCATATATATATATATATATATATGGCGATTTCAATCGAGAGCTCTGCTAAGGCTTCCGATGGCGATTTCAGTCATAAATGATTCTACCGCTTCAAGGAGAGGACCTCGCATCGTCGACTCTCACTCCGTTGTCTGGAGTCTGCGTCACTGTCTCTCGTCATAGTTTCGTCCATCACAAGCGCTTTCTATGTCTACGCCCGACAGTTAGGTTTTCGACGCTGCTTTCTTCTACTGCGACTGCGTCCGACAGCTCCTCTCTCCGCCTACTCTTTCTATCAGCAACCTCGTTGTAGCTTAACGTTGACAGCTCTTCTTGCTCTGATAGAGCTTCCTTCTTCTTTGGTTGAGCCGGACAAAGTCTCTTTTGCTCACGTTGTGGATAACTCTCAGGTGGAGTCCGCGGTGGTATTCCCCTTAAGCTATAAGAAATTTCGCGCGCCCGCAGATGATTGCCCTTTTGTTAAGAAGGGAAGTAGGAAATGTGGAAAAATAACAATTTTTTTATTTGAATCAGAAATTTCTACATTGACGGAAAAATTCAAGTTTGCTCTTATTGGAAAATTTTAGTGGGGACACCCTCCTATGAATGTTATCAGAAAGAGTGCTGAGCAAGTGGAAAGTGGGACTCATAGATGGGAGACATGTGTTGATCCAACTAACAGTGGCTGAAGACTATACCAGAATTTTCTCCAGGAAATATCTTAATATCGCAGATAAATTAATGAAGTTACTCAATAGGTCTCCTGATTTCAACCCAAATCATGAAACTCACACTGTACTTCTATGATTTATTTTACCTGGTCTCAAGCTGCATTTTTTTCACCATCAGGTTTTCTACTCTTTTGGGATCATCCTTGGGGACCTTTAAAGCTAGATCTATCTACTTTCAACCTAACCAGACCCTCGGTGGCCAAAATAATTGTGGAAATGGATATTGCTTTATTTGATGTTACTGAAGTCTGGCTGGGCATAACCCATAATGGTTATTGGCAACAAATCGTCATGGAGCACAGACCCCCATATTATACCCACTCTAAGATGTTTGGTCATGTCCTTGATAAATGCCACAAGTTTCATCCAAATTTGAAATCTAAGGTTCAAGTGAATAAGGATGGGTCTAACCCCACTGCTCTGGACATTTTAGTTCCACCTGTGGAGGATACTAACAAACAGGAGGTGTCTGTTGCCCCTGAGGATCCCCCATGACACTGTTGTTACTGTTACTGTGAGTGATGTGATGCTGACACCTTCAAACCCCATAGAAAACAATATTGATGAGTACCTACAAATGATAGTGTTCAGACTGATAATCAGAAGAGCTTCGTAGTTCCACTTCTTCAGTAAGTATCCGGTGTAGATGCAACTCATACTTCACATATACTAGAACATATTGCGGGTACTACGGTTGGTATTCCTTTTGCTTCAGTTATACCACCCCATCATACTGATTCTTCAGAAGAGGAATGGCAGGTCTATTCCAGAAGGGAGAAGAAGAATGGAGGCCGACTCCAACTCGGAAACGTATTGGAGAAGAAGAAGAATGGAGGCCGACTCCAGCTCGGAAACGTATTGGAGTCGGAAACGTATTGGAGGATACATTGGTTACTACTGGCAATGGCAATCATCTTACCAGCTTATTAGCTTGGCAAGACCAAATTGGGTCGCTCTCTAGCCACCTGATACTATGTATTTCGGCACTGTTCGATTTTTTATTTAAGTATCTAATGTATTTTTTAATTTTTTCTAGTTTTGGAACCATTTGTGGTTTTTGTGTTGGCAGGGTGTCATGTTTGGGCTCTCTCACACATTCTTTATATATATATGTCATTTATATTCATTATGCAATTTTCAAACTACGAGGCTTACACCTCAAGGCCTACTCCCCGCTTCACGAACAAAAAATGTTGTAATATCCAATAGCATAATTTCAAACATCGATCACATCCCTAAAACAAAGAGAAAATAATAGAAATATTAAAATGATATTCTTATCCTTTAGTTTCAGTCATTTTTTATTATCTTTTTGTTTATTTTTAATTATTTAAAAAAAGAGAGTGGTGGAGAAGCTCTTATATTATGTGTTGATGTTGTCTTTTTGTGTTGTATTGTTTCGTGTTGCGATATTTGCAACGCCTAGGCATTGTAATTGCAACGTTCTAACATTATTGATCATAATATAAGATTATTTTTGCCAGATAATTGCATTCAAACTATTTATGTATTGTTATTAATTGAATTCTTGTTTAATTAACAAATATAATTAAGTTATGCTTTATAAACTTAATTAGCAATAAATTATTAAATAAATAAATAAATTAGTTAACTTAATAATTAATAAAATTTATATTGATTTTAATAATCCTAATTATGTAAACTTCTTCAAAACACTTGATTCACATAATTAACATGAAATAAATCTAATTAATAATTAGGTTACAAAACTAAACAGGTTGTCATTGTAATAACATAATAAAGATGAGTATTAATTACACAACTTGATATGAAAATTTAGTATCAACTTTGGTAGAAATAGAAAAATAGAATGGTGTTTAAAATCATTAATAATACTTAGCCAATAAAATAATCCTCTAAAAAATTGGGTTAAAAATAAAAAATCAAAAGAAAAAGAAATAAGGGCAAGAAAAAATCTTTAGATTAAATACGAATATAAAAAAGTCATGTCATATAATTTATTATATTAGTAATCAAATTTTATTAAATTTAACTTGATAATGTAATATTTAATGGAGAACGTCTTAATTACGATTATTAACATCATTAATATCAAAATTTTATATTAATATTTTAATTAATGATCATTAAAGCCATTTATAATAACTAGAAAACTTAGAGAATTATACTCTGAAAAAAACTAATAAAAATACAAATTTTAAAAATTATTAGTTAATAATTATTCCTGATTACTAATTTTATAATGATAGATTAAATTATCTAAATTTATTATTGAATCATATATAAATTTTGAGATATATGTTATTAAAATAAATCAAATTCATGAATGTATATATGTGATTACTTGTAGACAAATATTTGTTAAGTTTGGAAAAATTTATTGATGAAAATTACATTTAAAATTTCAATTTTTTATACAAGTTTTTTTATAGAAAACCACACAAGTGAAAAATTCAAAAGAAAATAAGAAAATCAAGTACAGCACTGCAATGTTGATCGCTCAACGCCTCAATGTTAATTAAGTTAAATGGGAGCAAATACGTGAGAACATAGTGTCATAATACTATGTTTAGAGCACCACAACTCTAGATGATAAGCGTCATAGTGTTGATGATGAACAAATACATAAAGAGAACTAAGAGCTTAGCAACGCAACACCTATTTTTGACTCCGCAACTCTTAAGGTTGAACATTGTTGTGCTAAAGTTTGAGCACCACAACATTTAAGGACGTCGTAGCTTGAGGAGTACTGTAGTGCTATGAACCTGAAAAATTAAGGTATCAAGACGGAAAACATAACTTCGCAGCGCTGCCAACTATTAATATAACTCCACAATACTATTTCACAATGATTTATGATAAACCTTAAGGGTTTCTATGTGTAATGTTTTGATTTTATGAAAAACAAATCCATATTGTTTTGCTTTACCCAATCCTCATTTATTTATGATTTGTTTAGTCAAATATTAAAATCACATGTTATATAAAGGTACCATAAAAAATATAATAAAACAAATAAAGTAAACCAAACAATTCTTTAAGTTTATAGACATATTACTTGCAGTTGTAATCAAGCTGAGTCGAGCTAAGTATATGGTAGATTGAACTTAGCTAGGTAAAATTATATGTTGTTCATGTTTGGCTCAAGCTTTCACATTTATATTTAAGATTGGCTTATTTAAATTTTTTAGTGATTGAATTTGATATGTTTATGTCAAATGAACGACGATTTAAATGAGTTGATAAATAAGCTAAAAATTCGAATGAGTATTTGAGTTTTCATATAAAATTTTCAACAAAAGATTTTACAGATCTAAATAAAGAGTTATTGAATAAATTTGAATATCTAATCATATTACACAAAAATAAGAAATTACATAAATTATTAATATATTCATAGATGAAGAAAAAAGTTAAATCTATACAGTATTACATAACTAATGTGGATTATATAATTAATACTTAGATATTATGTATTTAGATAATGATTGATTAATTAATTAATTAATATTAAAAATGTGATTGATTAAATATGATGGATAATGATGTCATAATTATTAAAAAGAGTTAACTAATAAATATATATTAATAGATAAATTATAATTAATAATTAATTCTAAAATATTATTGATAAAATAATATATTACTACTAAATATATAATTAAATAAGTTCTAGAAATCAAAGTTTATTCAAATAACATAATATGAGTTATCATCGAGTTTAATATTGAACATTTAACAAGTTAATTATTGTACAGCAAACGAGTTTGTTCATGAACAAAAATAAGCAGGTTATACAATATTAATGTTTAGTTCATTTAAGCTTCGAACTTTTAAAAAATATTTAAGCTTTTTTATTTGCTAACTTTTAATCGAGCTAAGTTCAAATCGTTCATCGAGTGCATTGGTTCATTCACAACCATAATCATACTTTAAGATTTGCAATTGAGAAATATTTTAAAACAATCATTTGAACTAAATAAGAATAAAAAATATACCTAATCAATACAAGTGATAAGCTTTCCTATGTTATCTGAAGACAGAAAACAATACTGCTCTCGATTGACAACAATAGTTGAAATAGCGTTCAATTACAATCACGCATAAGCATCACTTAAGGCAAACAATAGATACAAAGTATTGTCTCTCAATATAAAATCATCAAAGTTAGATTATGTGGCGTAAGTCATAAAAACATTTTCTTAAAAACTTTTTTTTAATAGTTAGATAAAACAAAATTTTCAAAATTTAGTAATTATCTTAGCAAAAATTCTAATTCGTTCATCATGAGAACAATATTCTTTTCATTACTTAATTACTTGAAATGATAGCATAAAATTGTGGTCAACTATATACTCAGTTATTCGAAGAATGTTTCTTAAATACCAAAGCTATCATAGGATCTTGAAGTATGGCAGGTGGTGAGACAACTTCTTTCCGGAGTTAAACCATCAACATTGTTTAAATAAAACTTTAAAAAAATTATAAGGATGAATTAGTAATCAGAGAAGAAGTAGACGATAAGAATAAGAGACTATTTGAAATTAAAGGAAGTTTCTGGTACCATATTAAAAAATATAAAAAAGGAACACTACATTTCCAATTCCAATAAGTGGTATCGCATTTATAGCCTAGGTGTGGGTATATATTAGGAAAAAAAAGCAAGAGAGTAAAATTTGGCCATAATCAACCCAATAAAAAAGGAAAGCTTATGCATGGAAGCATAACTTTTATATAAAAAATCAGGAAATGAATGTAAAAAATAATGCCCTTCCTTATGAGCTAAATGGACAGCACATGAATATATATACCAAGCAAAGTAGCCCTAAAGACAATGGCAGTAGGTGGCCACGGATGAGCTAGCAGAAGGTTGCAGTAGGTTGGATACATATCTCATTGTAAAGGATGTGAATTTACTGCTGATGTTAGAATTGAAGAGTTGATTCAGAAATTCCGCACAAAATAGGCTAAAATAAGGGAAAAACGAAAACAATGGAAGAAAATAATTAAAAAATAAAGCATTCGTAATTAGCTGATAAAGACTGATTAAAAGATCTACAAGTTCATTGGAAGATATTATTAGAAGATAAAACAATACCAAAGTGTGATATGTTTAAGTACCTCGTATCTATTATAATGACATGTGGGCAATGTAGATAAATTTATAAATTTTAGAGCTAAAATTAGATAATTAAAATAAGGAAATGCATCAATAGCATAAAGGGATAAGATGTTAGGGTGGAGACTTAAATATAATTAAATAAAATCAAAATTAGGACATCAACGCTACATAAATCTGAGTAACTGGTGATAAAAAATTTTTGATATCTATGTTAAGCATGAATGGAAGGAGAATTTTAGGATGGATGTATATAAAACTAGAAAGGATTTAGTAAGGATTGATTATATTAGAGAAAACAACAGAGTGAAGTATTAAAATCAATTTAATTGAATAGACTTAATTGGTTTGAACCCGCACAAATAAAGCATACAAAATCTACTAATTAGACAAAAGGATGAAAATGGCTCAGAAGAAAAAAAACAAAGATAAAAATTGCTCAAAATGGTTTGGGAAGCATAGTTTTAGCACCTCAAATATCTCTCCACCATAATCAATTGAAAATAAAAATTCATGCTGCCGGCCCCAAACAGTTGGATAAAGCTAATGCTGATGCTTAAGTTAGTCTGTTAAGGAAAAGATTCTTTGAGAGGAAAGAAATGATTATGTAGGTATAAATACCTCTAAGTATATAAATACTAGCTAATAGTGCATGTAGATGACTTGTACCATAGGAAAAATATTTCGTGAAGAATTTTCTAAATGTAGGTGATAAAAATAAAAATAAAATGACTTTCTCATAGTTATACCTTTCTTGAAATGATAGCATCGGCAAAAACATCACCAAGCCCAACAAAAGGTCAGAGAAAATCTTCATTAAGGATATAACATGCTCTGAAGTTAACAAATTGTGTAAAATCAATAGAAATATATTGTTATATGGTAGAAAGTATTATAATGGTATGCACAACAAGGAAATTCAACAATTGATGACTTACGTAGCATATACTGCATTATGACATAATATTTTTTATGAAATAAAAAAAAAATGGAAGTTCATTTTTTTCCATTACTTCAACAAGTACTCAAGCATTAGGGTTCAAAAGGGATTGTTCATGTAAATCCTTATATGATTTCATGCGAACCATTTCTTCCAAAAAAAAATTCAAAATTTTAAACAGAATATTTATGTTTAGCAAGATGAGAATGCTTCATGCGCTTCAAGGTTTACATTGTACTATTAATATCCGTTTTCTTTCTTGATTAGGTTCAGTTCACCAAATTTCAAAGCTTAAGAAAAACTGAAGAATAAAAATATACCAAGCTAACGCACGGCAATAGCTGAAATCAGTACAACTTTCAGTGTAACAGAGCTTCAAATACACTCAGCACATACATGAAAACTTCTAAATTAAATAAACTTCTAAATTACAAAAAAAAAGCTAAATTAAGAACTTCTAAAAAATTAATACACACACACACACACACACACACAGATAGCTTCAAATACGTTCAGCACATTTATGAAGACTTGCTTTTTTATTTATATTACAAAAAAAAGCTAATTTAAGAACTTCTAATATATGTGTGTGTGTGTGCGCGCGCGCGCGCGCGCATGCATGAAACAACCAAAAAAGCAAATTGAATAAACTTATACCTGCTGGAACTAGTAAAAATGACCCATCAGGAGACCACGACAATCTCCTAAAAAAGGAATTCAGTGTTTCATCATGAAATAAATGAGTTTTTGCCTGCGGAGGCTGAATAGAAAAAAAATGAATACTTATTCGGTGCTGCTGCAAAATTTGTTAAATAAGAATTAGTAAAATCAACATACCATAGAATCATCCATGTTTTGTACCTCCAACTTCGTCAGAACATATTGAGACACAAAATTAATATTCTCATAGCCCTTTTGCTTAGTTTGAGGTTTGTTTACATAGATCCGGCATGTTCTATCTGAACTAAGAGAAGCAACGTAGCAACCTAATGGATCCCAAGAAACACCCTGAACATAATGCAAATGAGCATCTAAAATCTGATGGACAGAACCTGCCAACAAATGATAGAATTTTACCATGTAAACTATAGCTGTTTTTTAGCCATCCCACTTTTAACTAGTAATTCACCCACAGACCTTTATTGACATCCCATATTATGCTAGAATTGTCAACAGACCCGGAAATAAGGTATCCACCATCAGGGGACCACTGAAGATCAAGAACATCCTTGCGGTGAAATCTGTTCGAAAAGTTTCACAGTAATTTCATGATATAGCACTGAAATATTAGCCAACATCCAGGACTGCTTACAATAATGTCTTAAAAACTTTCCAAGCCAACCCATCATCTGCTGAGTGCAACTTCCATATAACCAGCTCTCCACCTGCACATATATAAATAATCACTGCCCAGGCCAGCAAATTGAAAAATTGGTGACAATTGGGTTTAGTTCAGCCATGAAATTGAATAAAAGAACATACCATCAGCACCAGATGCAAGAAATTTTCCTACAAAGAAGAGAGAATTTTTATCAAACTTTTCAAGACAAGCAAATAATAAACAAAAATTTTGGAAACATCAGTTATCAAAGTGATATTTTGATGCCCAATACTCCATTAAACATCACATCATACAATATATCTATCAAATCCTTCCATTTCATTTAGAACAAAACAGCACGTCATCCACAGCATCCAATTTGTATATTACAGCATATTTATAGTCAAGATTCAATTCTATAATAATCATACTGGCTTTCTCCATATTTGAACCATATTTGTAACATCAAACATGGTTATTATTCAATGAGGAAAAGTGAACAGGTTACAGGAAAACCCCGATGAACTGAAGCAAATGTACTGCTTACATGGTATAGCGCACTCTTGCAATTATTTAGAAGAAAGAGTAAGTTCATGAACTCAAAAAAACTTCCTGAGATAATTTGACTATAGCCCTTGAAGTTGTTGGAATATTCTTCGAAGCAACAAAAAATCAATAAATTTTCTTTCATTGTATAAAGGAAAGAAGTTATCCAACAAGCTCAAAAGTTCGTTATAGAAAACTCCATTATCTTCTCAGTCAATGCAATTTTCAGCCTTTTGAAGACAAGGATTTACAAAATAATAATAATAATAATTATAATAATAACAAAAATTTTAATGCCTCACGAGCAAGAAACAGAAGATATCATGTAAGTCCCTCGACAACAATAATCAGGTTACCTTCTTTTGTTGATGCTAAGTGCTTGCTGTCTACTATGTCACTTCAAATGGTTTATAATAAAATCACACTTCCTATATCAACGGGTTTCTAGAGCAGCTGTGAAGGGATAATATATTAGATTTCAAACTAACTTAAATCTGTATTAACATCGTTAATATTATAAGCAGGGCAAACCGAGACCTGGCCACTACCATGTTTCTCATTATAAGTACAGGGCAAATCTTTAACAATTATAAAAAGTATGGTTAGTTTGTAAGTAACAGACTGAGAAGCTGAAAGTTCAGAATAAAATAATAAAAAAAAGCTTCAAAACTTTAAGTGGTTTTCAAGATTACTACTGTGATCAAGAAAAATGTAACACAGAAACAGCAGATCGCATGTGAACAAAAGCAAGCAGTCAGAATCACGTGCAGACCATGTGGTGATGGTTTTCTATTAAAAATAAACCCAAATTTAAAATTTGAATAAAAAATTTTTGCATAGAAGTTTAGGCATATGCACAAGATATTTGAACTAGTAGATGCATCAACATACTCATTATATTCATTCGAATAATCAAGATTGCCTACCAAAGTGTTCATATCAACATGCATGTATAGCACATACATTCTTATCAAATCAAATGCTTCTAAACTTCTTTCGGGTGTCAAAAGAAAATCAGAACTTCAGGTGAAAGCTTTTAATTTAAGAATTATCTTTTTCAAAGATCAATGTAACTTCTTCGGAGTGTCAACAGAAAATCAGAACTTCAGCTGAAGACTTCTAATTTCATCATTTCCTATATTCAAACAAATCGATCTAAACTTCTTTGGAGAGTAAACAGAAAATCAGAACTTCAGGTGAAAACTTTTAATTTCATCATTTTCTTTTTTCAAACAGATCAATAATTTTACTACTAAGAAGGCAAGTAGATCCTTGCATGCTAAACCATATTCATACTCTTCCAGAGAACCCCTGCTAGGCACACCAAGCCCAAGCCACCTCTTCCTTAACTGAGCGATCAAATTTTAAATTTATTACCTGCATCCTAGCCACCATATGAGAATAGATAAGGATGTCAGCAGTACCTGATCAGCTATCACAGTATTGGAATTGATCAATTTAAATTTATTGTTCTGATTGTTAAGATTAGTTCGCCATCCCTATTTATCAACTATGTCGTAAGAATATTGAAGCAAGTCGCATCCTCCTTTCCATTTCAAGTTACTTCTGTCCGTACATAATATCAGTGGTCATTTATAATTCAACTAAAAAGTAACAGAATGAGCAGTGCCTTCTTGTAGCAGTGCCAGAAAGCATTGCTTGTTTATTGGCACGTTCTATTGACAACATGCTGAAGAAATGCACCTTCAAAAAAATTGGAGAAGAAAGTGTGGAATCATTTCAGGAAAATAACATTTACATATTTACAACTAGACAAGCTTCGCAGAAGAGGCAGCAATCCTAAACAATAATTTAAAACCAACTTCAAACAACATAACAAAAAATCCAAAGTTTGTTTTATATCCAAGGAATAAAAATTTCATGTGTTATGAAGAACATAATCTAATAACTAGCCCATGACACTAAATTAGGTTCCTTTGCAGAGACTTTCCAACATAATTATTTTGTTTAACTTAAAAAAAAAACAAAAGGCATACATTAAAAATTTGTCCATAAAATGTGTCTAGCTGCAGGAAAAATTTTACAATGTGTGGGTATCTATTTGCAACTTATCTTAAGGAACTTCTGAACTGACAATGTGTGGGTATCTATTTGCAACTTATCTTAAGGAACTTCTGAACTGACGTTCAACAAGAGAAAGATCACTGAAGCCTTGGCCTAACCTATTCCGAATTCCTAGCCAAAAATCGTGAAGCATGAAGACACTGGAATATGAAACAATAACTTTAAGGGAATATAAAGCAATAAAAAATTCAAATGGACAAAGATTGAAAATTGGATCTGAGAGATTTCATGCCAAGAATCAAGAAATATAAAGGGCGCAAAATTTTGCATGGTAACCTGGGTAGTCTGCTGTCTTTGATAGGATAAACTTGCTTAAGAAGTGGGAAACAAAAAGTTTTTTAACCATCATGAAGGACAGTTGCATCCAACCATGTGCTATATGGCAGTGTCATCCTAGCTTTGTTTCCTCATGGGAAGGGTAAAGCCCGTTCATCTCTTCTCATGCAGTAAGTACGACTTCCTCTAATTATTTAGGGGAAGTTTGCTTCACTAGAATCCTAGAATCCAATAAAATTGTGAAGTCAAATTTCCCTACTTTTTGTGCAAAAAAACAAGAAAGGTGGGATCCACTTTCTACACTATTGGAAAAAAAAATATATAGCACTAAAAATAACTTCAGCCTACATATTAAATGAAACTTCATTATGACCATTGCAAAGTTTAATAGCACATAACGAGAAAGCATTTGTGGTAGAAAACATTAGGCGGAGAATTTGAATGGATCTAACCCTGTTTAGGAGATGGAACTATGGGTGGATAAACAAAAAACCTTTTAGAGTGATCAGGGTGGAGAGGAACTGAAGTGTCTAGAGGATAAGTGGAGGTCGTAGAGAGCCCAAATGCAAACAGCCAGGGGAGGTAGAGAGCTTGGGAATGAGTACTTTAGGATATTGTGGAGAGCAATGAAGGTGAAGTGGAGGTTGGGATGATCGTCGGGGGGTGTGAGCACTAGTAAAGAGATAAAAAGAAAGAAATCAGTTTAAGAAAAGGAAGATAGCCGAAAGCTCTTCCAAGTTGGAAGAAACTTGCAAGGAAAGTTGGTGGATAAGGGTTTGGTGAGGTCTAAGGAAGGAGAAAAAGAACACACTAAATGCGACAAATTAGTACAACTTTCACAAAATAAGTCGAGAGATTTGGCCACCAAGTCAATCGGATGGAGATTTGCTAAAAGTAAATTCCAAATCCATCCAATCAACAACAATCCATAGTATTATGGTTCAAACGACAACAACATCAAAATCTTTATCCAACTAAGTGGGGTTGGCTACATGAATCCTTCTTCTCCATTGAGTCCTATTTAGTGCCATATTTTCATTTAATTCTAATAAATTAAGATTATTTTTTATACAATAAGTCCAAGTCATCCTAAGTCTACCTCTGTCTTTCTTAACATGCGTCAAATCTAAAACATCTACTCTTCTAATCGAATCATAAGATGGTCGACATTTAATGTGACCAAACCATCTAAGATGACTCTCCCTAATTTTGTCCGTCACAGAAGCTACACCAACCCTATCACGGATATAATCATTTCGCAATTTGTCTCTAATTGTAAAGCCACTCATCCACCTAATCATTCTCGTCTCGGCAAAACTTAACTTAGTTTTATGCTTCTCTTTTAAAGGCCAAGATTCAGCGCCACAGAGCCTTGCAGGTGTCACCACCATCTTATAAAATTTTCCTCAGTTTAAGCGGTACTTTTCTATACAAACGTAATATTTCCCTCAATTTAGAATACATGTTCAAAACACTTAGAATTGCTTGGCCAGCAATTTTTTTATATGGAGAAGTTTGTTTTGGAACATGGGTGAAATGGCATGGTTGGTCCTTATTTCCACAAGATGTAGCTGAACATGGCACCTTGGATCGTGGGAAAAGTTTTGGAACTCCCTTGGCATGCCTCCTTTATGTGGGGAGCAATTGAGTGTTCACCAAAATAGCCAGACAATGCAATCAAGTCAACCTTCAAGTGGTTAGCCCTTCACATTTGCTCAGAATGTTGATACTTTGGATTTGCTTGCTCCTTTTGATGATAAAATCAACCAATTGTCGAGTCCAAAAAAAACATCAACCTTTACATCCAAATATATAAAGAAAGATGAAAATTAACAAGTGTACACAAAAGTTGTCTTAAAATATGATCAAACTGAGAATACATCAAATTATACATTATCAATTAACATAAGACCACTTTCTAAGCTATTCCATGGACTTTGCAATGTGTCTATGCTGTATTGTATCAAAAAATAAACCAAAAATAATAAATAAATAACTCTTCTCTACCAAGTTTAAGTCAATGCAATAGTATGTCAATTCAAAAAAATGTTTGCCAAAATCCTCCTTGGCAAACCACATCTCATCTGATGGTAGTTGAATTTACAATTTAATGAGGAATATATTGCCCACTAGTGTTTGATGGTACCCACTAATGATAATTTACTCCAACTTCAAAAGTTTTGGATAAATATTGCCTGAACTTGATTTCTTGGTTCACCTACAAGAGGATTAGATTCAAATGCTCTATGTTGTATATTTTCTTCAATTGATCAATAATCTTCAAAACTAAAGACTATTTATGTGCATGTCAAATGAAAGTTCTAGGAAAAATGCATTCCGCAAAATTTTTCACAAGATTTTAAATTAGCAGTATTCTCTAAGTTGAAGTTTATCATACTTGGAGGGAATCTTTTGGGCCAAATATATATCATAACATAATCACCTTCATATTACTCATTCAAATTTATCTAGATTTGTAGATTTAGAATAGTAAGAGTTACCTCACTCAATTCGTTTTCTTATATCATAATGTAGGTTGGTAAAATCCTTGGCAAAAGCTAATACATAATCTAAAAATTGCACGAGGGAATATCAAAAGTATAAATGGGCTCTTTTGGGTTATAGTCATAGTCTATCTCAAAGTGGGTCTTCATAAGTGTTTTGAGGATGGCATCATTACATGCAAACTCTAAAATAGCCAAGTGCAATCCATAATTCTCTAAGCTCTTTCTAACTAAGCGTCAAAGTAGGTTCCACATTGATATATTGATTAGCTTTGTCTGCCCATCAATTTGCGGGTAAAATGCTGATGAAAACTTAAGTTTAAAGCTTAATTATTTTTATAATATTTCCTAAATAGATTAAATGAATTCAACATTCATATCTGATATACTGGTATTACGCATATCATATAGTCTGACTATCTTCATAAAATATATTATTGTATGTGAGAAGAATCAACAGTTTTACTAAGAATGATCAACAAAAATATTGGTAAGCCCTAAGTGCCTTAGGCAGTCCTGATACAAACCCCATATATAAAAATTCTATCAAAGCCTATTTGATACAATAAAGCTATGTAGCACTCCACCTTTGCTAAGTGAGTCTTTACCTACGGATATGTATAACAAGATGATATAATCCTCTCAACATCAACAGCAATAGCAGCAAGAATGTGGCATTGACACCAATGGTAGAGAAATAAGGAGTTGAGACTCGGAGGTATTCCTAGATGTATTCACTGGCGTGGCTGAAGAAGGAAAATTGGGTCAGCATCAACCGAAGATGCTTGGTAGAGTTTTCGATCGGAGGCCAACTGTAGGACCAAGTGTGGCGTGACATCGTCCCTATGAATGTCTATCATCTTCTTTTGAGAAGAACATGGCAATTTGACTGGATGACTAAGCATGATGGATTCATGAACACATATTCCTTCACCAAGGATAAGAAGCGCATCATTCTACTTCCTTCGAAGGAGCATGAGATCACAGTAGCCCTCACTAGCAAAGCAACATCAGTGGAACCCGTTTTAGTGATAACCTAGGACAAGAGGGTTGAGATACACGCTTTTTACACGTGACATATACGGCAGAGGATCACAGTCGACACCGTACCACCAGCTCCACCAACGAGCGAGAGGGTTTAGGGTAATCTCACATAACAACAAAATAAATCGTTCATGGATTACTTTAGGAAGATTCAGTAGTACATTTGGGACAGTCCCAGAAGATTGGACTGAAGTAGATGTTTGCTCGTAAATTGGGGAAGACCCTCATATACCTCGAGAGACAGTGTAGTCGCCATTGGAATCAAGGTACGGCAGATGACGAAATGAAACCTTTGACCTATGAAGTCGAAGCTGTCCCAACCTCGGGAGACTGATGCAAGGCTAGGACCAGTCGGTTTAGCCGGCTGGCAAGGGAATAGGTTCAACCAGTTCCTAAGAGACTGGGCGAGATATCAAAGAGAAGAGATTACTACTCCCCACTTCGATTTCTTTCCTTTCGTGAGTCCCGCCTGGAGCGAGCGGCACTTGAGAGGATCAAGTGTCGCCTACCCTTCTCCTCCTTCCTTCTCTGTTATTTCCTGTTTAGAGTTTATTTATATGCTTGTTAGTAAGAGTTAGGGTTAGTTTTTGGTTGTGTTGCTCTCAAATTTCTTGTGTGGAGTCTTTTTTTTCTTTTTTTTAGGGTTGTATCTGAGGAGATGGTAGTGCTAGGATTTTATCCTACTTCGACGTGGTGATATCCCGTTTTAGTGATAACCTAGGACAAGAGGATTGAGATACACGTTTCAGACATACAAAATATAAGACAGAGGGCATTTCAAGGTCTCACGGTCGACACCGTACCACCAGCTCCACCAATGAGCGAGAGGGCTTAGGCTAATCTCATAGAACAACAGACTAAATCGTTCGTGGGTTACTTTAAGAAGATTCAGTAGTACATGTGAGGCACAAAGTCCCAGAAGATCGGACTAAAGTGGATGTTTGCTCATAAGTTGGGGAAGACCCTCATATACCTCGAGAGAGTGTAGTCGCCATTGGAATCAAGGTACGGCTGATGACGAAATGAAAGCTTCAACCTATGAAGTTGAAGCTCCCCCAACCCCGGGAGACTAACGTAAGGCTAGGGCCAGTCAGTTTAGTCGGTCGGCAAGGGAATAGGTTCAATCGGTTCCTAAGAGGCTAGGAGGGAAATCAAAGAGGAGATATTGTCGCTCCCCACTTCGATTTCTTTCATTTCGTGAGTTCCGCTCGAGCGAGCGGCACTTGGGAGGAGCAACAAATCAAGTGTCGCCTACCCTTCTCCTCCTTCCTTCTCTGTTATTTCCTGTTTAGAGTTTATTTATATGCTTGTTAGTGAGAGTTAGGGTTAGTTTTTGGTTGTGTTGCTTTCAGATTTCCTATGTGGGGTCTTTTTTTTTTCCTTTTTGTAGGGTTGTATCTGAGAAGATAGTGATGCTACGACTGTATCCTACCCTGACGTGGTGATATCTTCCCTAACCCTTCTCCTCCACTCTCCTTAATAGTCGGTCATTTCAATCCCCCACCTCCCCGCCCCCATCCTTTCCTGCAGCATATTCCTGTTGTCCAGCCCGCTCGCCTTCCCCCAGCACCCTGCCGCCTTTGTCCTACAACCCATCATTACTCCATCACCCTACCACACCCTCTCTGCAGCGTATTACTGTTGTCTACGCCTCCCCGTCGACTCATCTTACAATAGTTCTCCCTTGTTTTTGGCCCGGAACACAATCACCCAACACCCCTCACCCCCTTCCCTGCAATTTTACCTGTCATCCCACTCTTCCAACCCCCAAAACCATCCCTAAACACCCCTCCAACCTCCCATACAGCCCTCAAGCCCTTTTTCTTTTCCCCTTGTCCCTTGCCCGTTGCCACTTTGCCAACGTCACCACCTACCCAGAGTCTTTTCCTCCCGCAGTGGCCAGTGTGTAATGTAGTTGTGTTGTTCGTTCAACTTGGTTTGCTATTGTATTCCCCTTTCCTATTGTATCGTGTTGTAACCTTAATTCAGTATTAATAAAAGCTGCTTTGTGTTACTTTCCTAACTAGTTATGGTATCAGGTCCTATCGTATTCCTCGTAAATAAAGTTCATTCCACCCTAGGAAAATCTGACATGGTTAATGTCCTTGATGATTTTATTTAAGATTCTTCACAAGTATCAAATAAATGTGCATAAAAATGGAACTAAAATAAATCATTACAAAAAAGTAGAAATAAGAAAATGCTATATCGCTTCAAGCCATAAAAACAAGACACTTCCAAATAGAATGAATACAATTTAAAAATATAACATAATTAGATGGTAAAACAATATAAATCGGAAAGCTTCTCAAAATTCCAATCTGGAAAATATAGTGGTAATTTTTTTAAAAAAAAAGAATTAACACTCACCTGATGGAGAGAAACGCAAGGTATTCACAGTAGAACTGTGGTAAGAGAGGCATTTTTGATAGGAAGGAAGGGTGAAGTTCTTTTGTGATTCACCTGGGGCAATGACCCAAAGCTGCAAAGGAAAACATGAATAAATCCCTCTTGAAGACTCAATAAAATTATACAACTAATGACAGATAAAGACTAAAACCATTAGACAGAAGTCACAGAACTACCCTGATCATGACTAAAAAAATTAAAATTAATATACTTCAAGGCCCAAGGAGGGCAACTTTGTTTGAGGTAAGCGATAAAAAGCAATTAGATTAGAAGCAATATTTTAAAGGCTGAAGTAAAATGTGGGGCACTTAATTTACTATAAAGCAAGGTGTAAACCACAAAGCAAATGACATAAGCCATGTGAATTTTACATACACAATAACACAAGTATAATTGAAAATCAAATATGAAGAATATTTTTGGAATAAATTTCAAAATTGAAAGTCCAAAATCATTTCATTCATATTCTAACTCCAAAATAAATGATATTTGAAGGAAGAGCTAATTATGTATCAAAGCCAAACCCAATAACTTAGATATATGTTAGTGATTAAACCTATGAAAATTTGGTAAATCTGAGTTTAAAAAGAAAAACTCCAAAGCTCGATTGAAGCTCTAAGCATCGAAGGTCCCAATCACTTACAATGAACAACTCAAAAGAGGTTAAGTAAATGAATGCTCAAAGAGTTAAGAAATTTAACACAAGAAATTCAAAAGAAAAATGAAAAGAAAAGATAGAGATTAAAGAAAATACTTGTGGGGAAAACAAAAAAAAAAAAAAAGATAACAACCTCAAAAAGAAAACAATTCAAAGATTTAAACTCGCATATAAAGTTACCTCATCTAAAGGAAGCAAAAAAATTGAGGTTTTTATAGAGAAGCACTAAATAAGGACAAAAATAACCTAATTAGCTTAAGAGCCAAGAACATGCCAATTCTTACAAGAAATACTTTGTTTGTGTTGCTTTCTCCAAAACTAATTTTTCTATGTAATCAAAATCTTTCAGATTTTATTTTGACATTTCAAGATAGGAAACGGTTTTGGCTCATTATAATGATAAGTAAAATGATTTTCATTTATATAGAAGTTTTAAATTTACTTACATTTAGCTTGGCATTAATTTTTGTTCTTACATGATTATCCTAATTAACGTAATAACGTGTATTCAACTGAAGTGACAAATTGTGTGGTGGAGAAGACTTAAGGTTAGGACTTGTGATTTTTGTAGGGGGGTTCCAAGAGATGTTATACGAGTTGAGAGAAGCTTGGGATAGAGTTTAATGATGTGAATATAAGGGTAACCCTAAGTTAAGAGACATTCAACAAGTGCGAGTAAAAATTTAGACCCTAAGCATGGATAA
Source organism: Phalaenopsis equestris (assembly GCF_001263595.1). NCBI lineage: Eukaryota > Viridiplantae > Streptophyta > Magnoliopsida > Asparagales > Orchidaceae > Phalaenopsis > Phalaenopsis equestris. Next base: position 149,746 of record NW_018240677.1, on the reverse strand, counting down.
TAAGTAACTCTATAGCTTGAAATCTCTTGAATATTTTAGATAGCTCAGTTTAACTACCTTTAAGAAGGTTTCAAGATTTTTGGAAGTCTTCTAATACTTTTTCAATATTATAGAATCAGAGTACGTCATGCAAAAACACAATCTAGATGGCAGCCCAAGTGAAATGTTTGGATTTGAAAAAAGGATTTCGGGACTAAAAAATTAGACAAAACTCCTATAGGTAGTAAAAATGTCTATAGAATATATTCAAAGTTGATTATAAATTTTCAAGGGATTTGACAAGTCGGAAACCTTGTAAAACAAGACTATGTGATGCATGTCGTGGACGACAACACTACTGAAGAATTAGCTATATTTTTGTATGTGAAAATTATTGAAATTTGGTAGAAAATTGAAGACGTGACACAAGAAAACCATAAAAAAAAAACTTAAAAAAATGCAAATACAAGAATGAGGTAATCTCACCTAAAAGGTAAGTTGAGAAAGGTCAAGTCTCCTCTAGTATAAAAAGTCCACTAAGCCTCTACATCCTTGAAAAATCTATAAAATACCAAAAATCCAGCCCCCTTACACACCCTAATACAATAAATGAAAAAAATAAGAGGAGAGGGAAGGAATCAGTCCTACTGATTTTAATAAATAGGAGAGAATCCCCCTTTTGACTAATCCAAATAGGTGAAAATAAAATAATTAAATAATATTTTACGTAATTAAATATTTATTTATGAATTTTGACTTTCATCATGATTTGAAAATTAAACTCCATATAAAGTAAAGTTCAAATTACGTCCTCTAAAGTTTAGATTCTTTTATTATTCTGCTATAAGGAATGCTTTAATTACACTAGCCTATCATCACAATTATTTGTCCTAAAATTTAGGTCTTCAACAATTTTAACTAATCCCTCAAACTAATACATGCTAGCTGACCTTGGTGGCATGGTAGATGATGTTGTTTTGTATGCAATTAAATGAAAATGTGTATGTAAAAGTGAGTGTTTACTGCCATATGATGCCTAAGGGTCTGTTTGGGGCAGCTATTACAAATTTTTGTTTACATGGAAAAGCTAAACTGCAGCCAGAAAGCTATCACCGCAGCTATTTTCAGCGTTTTGAAAACGCACAAACTACCAAAAAGCAGTTTACCCAAACAGACTAGGTGCGTTTTCAAAACGCCACCGCATTAAATAAACTGCCCCAAACGGGCCCTAAATGATGTGAAATGATATCAAATGCGAAAATCATACAAATATAAGAATATGCAATATCAACAAAAATAAATTCAACTAATGAATACAAATAAGCTGAAATGATGATTTAATTACTTCATAACAAAGATATAAACAGCATTCTTATGTTTTGATCAATAAGAAAGATGAAAAACATAAAAAGTATTTTGTGAAACTCAGTTCCTCACTAAATTTATTGCCATTCAAGTGATTTTTATGGGATAGATTAAGATAAAGGACTAGGTCAATTATATAGAGCCAACTAATTAAAGGAATGTCATAAAATTCATAAAATTATCAATACGCAGAACAAATATATTAAATAATATGAAAATACACCATATAATAGAGAAAGAAACATATAAAAGTATTTACCCAATTACCAATGAGCAATACCTTCTTTATGTATGTTTTCTTCTAATGCTTGCCTCCTGCTTCAACCCTATCTTTGATAGCTAATTTTGATAGATGATCTGGTTATCAAAACCCAAGTTTAGGCCTTATGATCTTTGTAAGAAGCTCCAAACAGTGTTGAACAAGATAAGTAAGACTTAGGTTGGGGTTTGGCACAGTGAAGAATCAAGAAGAAAATCTAAGGTATGGACCAACCTAATAATGGGGACAAATCTAAAAATATAAAATAAGAATTTAAATAGATGATGCCACGGCTTGAAAGTTGAAACAACTTGGAAATCATACCCATCCAATCACTTTCTAAAATATTTTAGGATTTTTTAAATCCTTTTGATATATTTTTCAAGATTTTAGAAACAGACTAAATCATACAAAAACCCAATATAGAATCCAATATAGACAACAGCCCGAGGCAAAATATTTGGATTTAGAAAAAGGGTCCAAGGCTTAAAAATTTAAAGAAAATTCCTATAGATAATGGAGGGATCTCTCTATATTAGATTTCAAGTTGATATTGAATTTCAAAGGACTTTGATGGGTCAAAAGTTTTATTAAAAAAGACTACATCCAATGTGAGGTAAGCCTTGGCCAACCAACAAGGTTTTGGCTTATGATTTTATAAGAGAGATTTAAGAAAACTTGTGAAAAGATGGAGGGGGAGGCACAAGATTCCTACAAAAAGAAAATTAAAAAGGATAACAAAAAATTGGATAAGACTACCACTCACCAAAAAGATAAGTCGAGAAAAACCACCAACTCTCATCTTGATGAGATGGCCAACACACCTCCCCATGTTTGGAGAAACTCCAAATTACAACTTCAATCAATAAACATTTCCATTTATCCACGAAATAATCAAATATATAATCCCCTCACAAACTCTAATGTAAAAAAGGGAAAAATAGCAAAAATAGATGAGAAAGATTGGCCTCTCCCTTAATTTGATATGAAGGGGATTTTTCCTATTTTTGCCAACCTTAATATGTGAAAATTAAATAATTAATTGCATTTTTATGTGTGATTGATTATTTCTTCATTATTTTGCCTTTTTTCTCATGATTTGAAAATTTAAAGCCCATCAAATTAGAAATTTTAAACTATTTCCTTCAAACAATCTCATAGAAATAAAACATAGAAAAGTCTTACAAAAAATACACAACTAAATAATCTTAATAAAATATGGACTTCTTTATGCTCTTCGTAAAAAATTCATCGTTCTTCTCTCTTTGGTTCATTGTAATTGGTCTAATGGCTCTCTCTGTTGCATCAAAAAGTGTATTTGATTTGATATAATCTTGAACTAAATATCTTCAACTATATGTTTTTGTTGACTACTCATTGCATTTTCGCTTTTCCTTGAAAGAAATAATATCATAAAAAAGCTAGTGTGAGTGTATAATAATTTGTTGGTAAAAATCTTGCAAGTAGTTTAACAGCACATTAGGATTGAATCCCTCCCATATCAAATTTGTTCTGACACTTAAACTTTCTCAAAGAAAAAGAATAGACATTGCTAAATAGTTTAGAATTTTGAATATCCGGTCAAGTCCATTTGCAATATATTTTCAACAGTATGGCACCTTTTAAAATTATTTAAATAATAATTATGTGATGATTCACCTTATGGTGTCTTAAGCCCTTTGACAATTAGGATTAGTATTACAGGCCATTAATAAGCCCAATTGAGAATAATAAGCACCTATTGAAAATAACGAACCATATCAAGCTCTTATGTTATTCTTTTTCTATAATTAGAATCCCTATTTTCATATCTCAAATGTTCCCCAACAAGTTGGGTCTCGAATCATATGAATAATAACCTCAACAACAACAACAACAACAACAACAAAGCCTTAATCCCACTATGTGGGGTCGGCTACATGAATCCTTTTTCTCCATTGCGTCCTATTTAGTATCATATTTTCATTTAGTTCTAGTAAATTAAGATCATTTTTAATACAATAAGCCCAAGTCTTCCTAGGTCTACCTCTATTTTTCTTAACACAAGTCGAATTTAAAACATCTACTCTCCTAATCGGATCATCTAATGGTCGACGTTTAATATGACCAAACCATCTAAGACGACTTTCTCTAATTTTGTCTGTCACAGGAGCTACACCAACCCTATCACGAATATATTCATTCCGCATTTTGTCTCTAAGTGTAAAGCCACTCATCCACCTAATCATTCTCATCTCGGCAACACTTAACTTATTATTATGCTTCTCTTTTAAAGGCCAACATTCAGCGCCATAGAGCATTGCAGGTCTCACCACCATCTTATAAAATTTTCCTTTCAGTCTTAGCGGTACTTTTCTATCACACAAAAAACCCGAAGCATTCCTTCACTTCAACCAACCAACTTGAATTCTACTATTAACATCCCCATCTATATCAACATCGCTTTGGACAACGGACCCAAGATATCTAAATCGTTAACACCTTTTAATAATTTGATCACCCAAAGTCACACTTCTGTCACTAGAGCTATTACTACTAAAATTACATTCCATGTATTCAGTTTTAGTTCTACTTAAACGAAGGCCTTTAGACTCCAATGTAGACCTCCATAATTCAAGTTTTTCCTGGGCTTTTTCGCTCGTTTTATCCACGAGAAGAATATCATCAGCAAAAAGCATAAACCAAGGTACATCCTCTTGTAGATGTCCAGTAAGACCATCCATAACTAAAGAAAAAAGATATGGGCTTAAAGTCGATCCCTGATGTAAACCAACAGAAATAGGAAAATATTTTGTCAATCCTCCTTCAGTTTGAACACAAGTAACAGCTCTAGTATACATATCTTTAATGACTTGAATATAAGTCAAATCAACACATTTCTTCTCGAGAACTCTCCAAAGGATATCTCTTGGAACCTTATCGTAAGCTTTTTCTAAATCAATAAAAATCAAATGTAGATTCTCCTTATTATCTCTGAACTTCTCCATCAAACCTCTCAATAAATGTATAGCTTCCATAGTAGACCTGCCAGGCATAAATCCAAATTGATTATGAGAAATTTTTGTGATACGTCTTAACCTATGTTCAATTACCCTCTCCCATAATTTTAAAGTATGACACATCAACTTAATTCCTCTATAATTTGCACACTCTTGTGCATCCCCTTTATTCTTAAAAATGGGGATCAAAATACTCTTCCTCCACTCCTCAGGCATCTTTTTAGTTTTTAAAATAATATTAAAGAGTTTAGTAAGCCAAGAAACTCCCAAATCTCCCAAATATTTCCACACTTCAATTGGGATATCATCAGGTCCTACAGACTTTCCACCCTTGGTTTTCTTTAAAGCCTCCTCAACTTCTTTTTTGCTAATGCGACGGTAAAAATGAAACGTTTTATTATTATTTACGATATTAAAATCACTAAGTTCGATCGTATTTTCAGAAACTTCATTAAAAAGTTTATCAAAGTAACTCACCCACCTATGTTGAATATCTTTTTCTAAGAAAAGTACTTTTTGATTTTCATCTTTAATACACTTTACTTGAGTTAAATCTTTACTTTTTCTAAGAAAAGTATGATTTGGCGGTAAGTAGTTATATGAATAATAACCTCCATTAAGAAAATTCATCAGGCATGTTAACCAACATAATTGAACTCACTAGCCAAAGGTGTCAACATATTGTCTCTTAGGCCAAGTCAACCAGATCTCATCATTATCTTAAAATCGGATTCACTTGGTCACCAACAATTGAGCCACGTCTCATAAAAGAGTCATTCACCAAATTGCTTCAAACATAGAACTAGGCATTTACTATTGCAAATCAGAGTAAAAATATATTCACCATTGAATTCCTGAATTAAAGTCATCAAAAGCTACTCCCCCAATGATGAAGAACTTATCAGATAAATTGCTAAATATACTAAAGCGACTCGCCAACTCAAAGCAAATCGATAAAGGCTTCATCAGAAACTTCACCTTCAAAGATCATGTTGTATTATTGAAGTTGTGGAGCGATAAATGGTGCTAATGTAAAGATGCCTTTTCATACAAGAGATTCAACAAAAATAGATATGAAAAAAAATCAGATGGAATACGGCTAATAAGTTTTACCTCAGCTAAGATAAAATACTTATGAATAGTCATATTATCGATTTAAGATATTTTAAAATCAAAGCCAAAACATCTAGGTTGATCTAACTCCTAAAGAAAATGATATCTCTAAAGTTAATTATGCTCTAGGATACCTCCCTCCAAAAATCACGCGATGGAGAAAAATGCTCAAATTTTGGTTTAATTAGGTAAATACTAAAAAGTAGTAATTATTCAAAAATCATTATCCTAAAATCACCATCCTAATAAAATAGTTTAAACTTCAAGACAAGTCATTTTAAATGGCAAAAACATGTATCACCACAACCAAGAAATAAAATATTTCGACAAACAGAATCCTATATGATGATGATTAATGAACCATGAAAACTCAACCAGATTAAATGAGCTTAAATAGAGATGTATATAAGTAATGAATATACAAAAAGATAGAAACAATTTAATTAGGATTTCGAGGGTCTATTATCTTAGGTTTTCAAACCCAAATTTACCTAGCTGTGAAGGTAATAATAATTCTTAGACGAATAAAATCTTCCAGAGAGATCTATAAAAAGAAGCAAAGCATACAATCCTTAGAGCTATAAGAAATTTCTATTTAAAGAAGTAAAAGAGATGGCTCAATTACATGCAACCAAGGCTATCCAACTAAACTTATAATTTTGTATAGATCAAAATTGCAACTATGAATTGTGCTAGATATCCACCTAAGTGTATTTACTTAAATTCTGTCGGCGGGGACAACTATCCTAGGATGCAAGAATGGATGCAAATTTTATTGTAATTGAATGACATTTAACTAAATGTATTAGAGATAGGCCATGGTAAGCATGTGAATCAACTAGAATTTATTGTTAATAAGCTCTACTTTATTATTCCTTAAGAAGTTACAAGAGAATGTTTCAGTTAAGAGACTGGCCCCAAAGCCATGAAATTTTGATTTAAAATAATATTTTTACTATTATTTTAAATTGAATATTTATCTATTAAAAATTGGATGAGAAACCTTTCCCTAACAACCCATTGTTGCATAAAATTTCTAATAAGTTAAAAAACATTTAAAAAGAAAATATGTAGCTTGCAATCCAATATTGTAAAATAAATAGACATAAAAAAAACTAATAAAAGAGTAAACAAGAGTTGGGTGCATCTGGTTCTACAAATTCAATCTGCATAAAAATAAAAATGCAGCTAGACTTCACATGTAAAACCTTGTTCTAATTATATGCACTAATGTCAATGTGCCAAAAAAATTAGCATTTGAGATAAGGTATAAAAATAAAGATCCATCTGCTCCCAATCCTTGCCTCCAAAATCATCATTAGCAAGGTTTAAGATTGCCCAATAGGTTATTGAAGTATTTTTTGTTCATGAAGCAGGACTAAGCCTCAAATTTAAAAAGTTATGTATATTAAAAAATATTGTATAAACTATAAAGTGTGAGATAAGAATAAAAATATTAATATTTTAACTTATTAGCAAGCTAAAAAGTAATATAACAACATAAGTAAGAAATAATAAATTGCACAAAATTAGAAATAATATGTTAATATCCAAGCATCAAATTATAAACTATGATGAGTTATATAAACATTAAGCTACCAAAGTAAGCTAAAATATTAAAATAATAAAACATAATAATCAAAATAATTTCAACGAAAGTCTCTCTCACACTCATACTTCCCCCCACTTAAGCAAAAATTTAATAAGTCATAAATATTTGAATTTTTTTTTAAATTAAAAATCCCAACAACTCTCGTCACCCAATGGATTTTGATTAAAATTATCAACATAAAGAATTATTTCCCTCAGGTCTTATACTAAGACATATATATTCACAAATTTCCTATTATCTTTAATATCAGCTATCATTTACTGGTTAATGAATAAACGTATTAATTAAAATAATAATCATGTTGATAGCTAAAACTTCAACTAAATAGATTTTATAGATAAATTTGTCTTTTATTTTTTTTTTATTTAGTGTGTGATGTGTCAGAGTTAACAAGTGATGAATAATAATTTTTAATTTAGTTTTGTCAAAAGAAAATTATAGATAAACCTCAAAATGTTAAGGCATTTATTGCGGCGAGACGTGCCTCAGCATAAGTGAGACATAAGTCTTAACCTGGGATAATGAAGCGTAAACCTCATTGCTTTTTTTGTTAAAAGAAAATGTTGAGGCAGCATTCAAGCCACGTCTCGTTTTATGTAACTTTAAACAATCTTGGTAATTCCAAACCGTTTGGATCGATATGTACTCCTGGATCTAAAATTATACTAGCTAAGAACCTTTCTTTGTACTTTATTGCACTTATAAAACTTCCCTGACTAAATTGTTCATTATAAAAAGTACATGTACATGAAAGCATCACCTAAAATAGATTTTCTCTTAACAAACCAAGTAATTTATAATGTACATGAAATAAAGATAGTCTGGCACTTTACTGTGCTAAGCAGCTACCTTTATATTTTACTTTCGCATGTGCCTTATATATGGCATACATTGCATTCTCTTACACCCTATATAACCTCAATACACCCTATATTTAAGCTAATCAATTAAGGGTGCGTCAAGTATGACACTTAGGGTGTGCATAAGTCATAATATGATCAAGGATCAACTCACATGATTATGATAAAACAACTAAGTTTGCTCATCATAAGGAGCCAATTAAGATAAGAATTGTCACCTTAATCTTATTATATTTTAAAACGCAATATAAAAAAAATTTGGCAAACTTGAAAGAGGTGTGAAAATAAATAAATATCTATCTATAAATTTTAAAAGACAAAAGTTTATAAAAAAATCAAAATGTTGGCCTTACATATGACCATAGTAAATTTATTTTTTCAAACTGAATTAATGCGACATGTAGTGTGTTATTTGTGCCCCTAAATGGTTATATGACTAAAATTTGACTAAGATAAGATGATTCTAATTATCAGAAGAAATGCCACCTAATAATAAAAAACAAGATATCATAACCACTGTCCAATACTAAATCTAGGGATTGACCTATCAGGCCAATCAAGCTGACTTAGCTGCATGCAAATGCAATAGCAATTATTTGACTCAAGGACTCAAATGTTTGAATAGGATTCAAACACTTAAAATATAAACCTAATAACAAAGAATTCATTAAATGAACTCACCCAATTACACCAAAACTACTTATTAGCTCAAAGTGAAGTCATCAAGAACTTCATCAAAACCTTCATCATTAGATATGTCTTCATTTTCTAATAGCTAATGTGAGTTCTTAATGTAAGAAAATAGCAATAATCTAACTCTAAATTTATATATATTATAATAAGCACTTATTAAGCCATATAATGTAACATTTCACATTATTGCAGTGTTATACCCTAACTCGAGCCTATAAATAAAGAGTAATAGGATAAGGTCGGCTCATTTATTCTATCATAACAGTGCTGTACATTCTAAAAATCTGGTGAAAATTTTACAGATCCTCACTTTAAGCTTTCTTTGTCTTTTTTCTCTTTTCTATACCCATTCTTGTTAGTAAGGTTTTGATGCCAACAACAGATAATTTAGAATCCAACAAAATAATGCAATCAACAACTTCAAATATTTTCCTTAAAACTATAAAGGTAGAAATTTTATGAAATACATTTCTAAGTAAAGTGATTCCAAACTATATACAATGAAATCAATATCTCTTAACAAGTGCATTCATTTTTTCAATACTTGATAAAACAACAAGCGGTAAAAAACTTGTCAAACACTCATGCAAACCTTAAGTGCCCTTAACATCATCTTGAAGTAGTTCGACCTTCCACATAAATGGCACAAAATGGTAAGCAAACCTTGCAAATTGAACATGGCCAATTTGTGAAGAATACAGCTATGAAGTAAATTAATTTTGCTTCAAAACAAACAAAAAGAGTAATTTTGTGCATAAACAATTTATTTAACATACTGGGCACTTGTGCAAAATAAAAATTAAATTCACTAGAAGTAGTTCAAAACAAACAAAAAGAAATAACTCTGCAAGTAATATTTTACGTCAAATTTTCACTAATAACCAAGCCCCAAACCAAAATAGAAGATAGCGATTCAATCAAAAAATATTGCAACAGCTGCCGATCAGAAAAGTTTCGATTCAATCAAAAAATAAAATAAAATTTAAAACATTTTTCAGAATTCATATACAGGAGACCCACGGTTTACTGTCAGTCATGCCAACAGTGAAACTATCACAAAAAGCCGATCAATATCCTATCTTCATATTTTCTGACAGCATCAGAAGATAATAGATAGAGAAGTATAGATCCGTACCTTGATATCATTGTCGCTGCCTCCCGTGGCTAAGTTTCCCGTAAGGGAGTGAAAATCTAGGGTTAGAACTGGCTTGGTATCATGCCAGTTGATCTGGATCGTTCCACCCCTCATCTTAGTTTCAATATGAGAGAACCGATCCCTTCGTCCTTTGTCCTGCGAGGAATGGAAGAGAATTAAGGTCTGTTTGATAGCAGAAGTTGAGAAGGATTTAAACATGATTTAACCTAAATCCTGCCAAATTGGAACAAAAATGACAACTTTAAATCCTACAGGTTCTTAAATCCCGTTTCTTTTGCGGTTTGCCTTAATCCCGTTGGAAGATGGATCTATGAGATTTAGCGGAGCTGAAGCGAGAAGGAGGTTGGGAAGAAGGAAGTTAGAAAGACGAAGGTTAGTTGGGTAGAAGCGCAGTAGAGAGGGAAGATATCTGTACGTTCTTCTACCCAGTTAGCTTCAGTTGCGACTGTGCCGTGAGGGTTTCAGGCACGGAAGCAATGGTTCCGGGCGAAACCAGTGAAGGGACGAGGTACAAGAGGTTCGCGCGCTAAGGAGTGTTAATTTTATTTAATCTCACTAATTAATTATTAGTGTAAAAAAATTAATTAAGCACTAATTAATTTAATAAATTAAGGGTTCTTACCCTCATAGCCCTCAAAACTTTGATTACATATTCCACCATCAAAACAACATAATTACAAATTTGAATATTTTATTGCTAAGAAATCTCATATAAAGTTTTAACTTCTTATCATTCCATTTGTCCAGTTATTCTTAGAATAATGAATATTTATTAGTTTAATTCTTACCTCAAAATTTTTCAATAATTTTTAATTTTTAAATTTTTTTAATAGTTCTTTCTTATTCAGAATGGTAGACACAAGTCCTGTGGAATATGAACTACGCATACATTACTATAAAATATATATAAAATAAAATAAAATAAAAACACACAAACAATAACTTAATATATAAAAACAACACTACAATATTCCTATAATAAATCTTAAAGTTTAAATAAGGCTTTATGAAAATAGAAATTTTTGCTTTCTAAAAACTCTTTTGAAAATTTTGCAAATTTCTGTAATTTAACTTCTCGGCAACGGCGCCAAAAACTTGATCCCGACTTTTTATATAGATGTAAAACGCAATGTGTGCAATTATATGCTTAGTTTCCTTAATAATTATTCTTAATTTACAACAAATTCAAAAACTTGATTCAAATCAAAAGCTAAGTTTTTCAAGCTAAGTTTTTCACTATCAAACAAATAAGAATAAAATTATAATATTTAAATATGAGATTCTACGCAAGTATACGTATCGTTATCAAGTAATATAGGACTTTTTGATTAATCTCTGAATATCGAGCTAACAGGAAGATTAACAATATGCATTTTAGAAAACTAGAAAGTTTAGATCACAAAAATCTACTTTACAAAATATTCTTACTTACATTTAAGATGTTATAATATGAATGAAAATTCGATTCTTTCTGTAATTTTTTATTTATAAAAATAAAGTAAGCAACTAATTAACTTTACTAAATATTTGCAAGATGAAGGATACATAAATAAAATATTTTTTGCTTGTCATGAATCAGTAATAAGTATAAAAATTGTTTTGTGGAAGTATGTATGCAAATTTTGTTGTACCAAATAAGAGCAATAATATTCTTTACTTTTATTAGAGATGTTATAAAGAACATTGGTTAATCTATAGTTTAAATAGTCTTGAAGACCGGTTAGGTAGGGAAGATAATAGCTCTCACTCTAGAGTTCCCTCTTCTCCCTCCACTTGGGGGTTAACATCTCTTATCAAAACTTAAAATTATAAATCAAATTGGGGCATTTAGCCTGTCACTTTGAAGTCATCTAATTCTACATCATTGGTTTATTTTCTTATTTATTTGCACTCAACCCTATGAACTACATGCTCATTCATGAAATCAATATGTGATTATAACCATTTGTTGACTGAGACAATACCATCTCGGATCTTACATGTTCTCACAACAGGTATTAACATCTTAATTTGTCAAATCAAGAAGTAAATGAGTGCAAGGTCTCAAATCATCTCAACTTCTTCCAACATTGATGTATAATACTTCACACAACATCCTTTAAACACTTAATCACTTATTATTTTAAGAAAAAAGATAAAAAAAAAAGACTTAGAATCCATGGAGAAAACATAACCACACATGAGTTTAAAAGTAGAAATCATGCACAAAAACAAGAAATCTAGATTAAAACCAAGTGTAGTCACAAAGATAAACACTTATCTCAAATCCTCTCCACCAAATGTCTTGAAGTTTCTTTGAATTCTCTTCCTTCACTCACAATACAAACTAACACTCAAAATATAAAGAAAGTGGCCAGCGGTGGTTGCTTGGATGGATGATGGCTGTCAAACCTGATGGGTGGTTGGCCTCTTGGTTTGAAGATCCAAGTCTTCTTTAATAAAAATAAAAAATGTGTATTGGTGTCCCTTCAAAATGTGTCTCCATTCAAAGAATCTTCTAGAAGTTGTCTCCTCAAAAGCCAACTGAATGAATTTTCATATCCATGGAATATAGTGGCTCTTAGGCCCCAGTCCTGGGCACTTAGGCCCCCCAGTCCATTTTTGACCTTTCTTCATTTTTGCTCCAAATTTTACTCTTTTTCACTCTTTTTATTATTTTTCATCCATTTTATTGTACCTGAAAGAAAAACACACAAATATTTTTCAATAAAGCACAATATCTCAAAAATAGGTATAAAAATGAGTATAAAAACACTATACATTTTAGGTGTATCAAAATCCCTTAAACTTAAGATGTTACTTATCCTCAAGTGACTCTTCAATCTTTAAAAATAATATAAGTAGATGATGTATATGATTAACATCTTAATTTGTCAAATCAAGAAGTAAATGAGTGCAAGGTCTCAAATCATCTCAACTTCTTCCAACATTGATGTATAATACTTCACACAACATCCTTTAAACACTTAATCACTTATTATTTTAAGAAAAAAGATAAAAAAAAGACTTAGAATCCATGGAGAAAACATAACCACACATGAGTTTAAAAGTAGAAATCATAGGAGCAAACAAGAAATTTAAATTAAAACATAGTGTAACAAAAAGATAAACTCTTATCTCAAATTCTCTCCACCAAATGTCTTGAAGTTCCTTCACTCACACTTCCTTCACTCACAATACAAACTAACACTCAAAATATAAAGAAAGTGGCCAGCGGTGGTTGCTTGGATGGATGATGGCTGTCAAACCTGATGGGTGGTTGGCCTCTTGGTTTGAAGATCCAAGTCTTCTTTAATAAAAATAAAAAATGTGTATTGGTGTCCCTTCAAAATGTGTCTCCATTCAAAGAATCTTCTAGAAGTTGTCTCCTCAAAAGCCAACTGAATGAATTTTCATATCCATGGAATATTTCTCACATTTTTACCAAGGGTTGCTTCAAACACCTCTTTAATAATTTGTCTAAATTCAATAAATCATCAAATAACTACTTCTGGTGCTTAAGCGCTGGGTACCTGGCGCTTAGGCGCGAGTCTCGGGTGCTTAGGCGTCAGTCCTGGGAACTTAAGTGCCCTAGTTCATTTTTGCACCTTTCTTCATTTTTGCTCCAAATTTTACTCTTTCCACTCTTTTTATCATTTTTCATCTATTTTATTGTACCTGAAAGAAAAACACACAAATATTTTTCAATAAAGCACAATATCTCAAAAATAGGTATAAAAATGAGTATAAAAACACTATACATTTTAGGTGTATCAAAATCCCTTAAACTTAAGATGTTACTTATCCTCAAGTGACTCTTCAATCTTTAAAAATAATATAAGTAGATGATGTATATGATTTTTTTAGGAGTTACCAAAATTTTGATGTAGAAATATAGTAGTCCAATTTAGAAAAAATATTAGTAAAAGAGACCAACTTAGAGTATAGAAATTTTTAAAGTTAAGAAATATGAAAATATGAGTTTCTATATAATTCAGGAATATTGTAGATTCTCCGAAAATAGAGTTTAGGTATTTTATCTTCTCCACTTAAAAATTTTTATTAAGCATAATTTTACTTACTATATTATATCCTTAAGCTTAAGAGTTTCTCAAGTCTTATACTTTAAAAAGATCAAGTGTGGAACCAATTTTTGATTAGGCACTAATCCTCAAGCTTTTCTTTCCTTTTTCAATTTTTCTTTTCTTTTTATTTTTCTTTTTCTTTTATTTTTCTTTTTCTTTTCTTTTTCTTGTTCTACTCTTTTTCTTTTTTAGATAATGATTACTATATATGGATATGGCTTTAATGATTTTGAATCCCACTCTTCATTTCTTAAAGCAAACAGTTGATATTTTCCTTCCACTTAAAAATTGAATAATAGTTTTGAAAATTACTTTTAATAAAAATATTTTCAATAGGAAAATTTATGTTTTGAAAATAAAAATCTAAATCTTCTAAAATTTTCAAAAATACAATTTTTTCTACTAAAGATAGTTACACTATATTTAGCATTTTCCACATTAAAAATTTTTAACTCTAAGTTTTTCTTTATTACTATAAATTTTAACTAAATTCTTTCACTCATTTCTATCTTCAAAATTTTACTTCCCTAATATAACTTGATATATATGATCTTTTTTCTTCAAATCAAAATCAAATTTATTTGAAGCACAATTGAGAACAAATAAATTTTTAAGTTCTTCAGAAAATTTTTCATCCCTCCACCAAACTTGAATTTTTAATAAAATAAATCATTTTAGCATCATATATAATTATTGGCAGGAATGAAAACTAAAAATAACATGCTTGCACGAATTTTTATATCTTAAATATGCAAGTACAAAAAAATTTTAAAACATGAGTAAGAATTTAAATTTATCAAATTTTAATTTTCTTAACATATAGAGATTCATCAGACTTCTATGCAGTGGAGTATAACATAAAAGCAAACAAACACACTAACAAAGATATATAACTGCAACATAAATAAAAATAACTGGCAGTAAATTGAAAATTTTAAACATGCAGCTTTTTAAAGTAAAAAGTTAGCTAGATTATAAGCCCTCCCTCTAAGCCCTCCCAAGATCCAAAATTAGGTTCAGCACACACTAACTAAATATATTAAACAACACAATTATCACAATTACTACCACACAAACATAATCTCTACTCTCAAAACACAAATACATCAAAGTAGGTGTACGGAACAAAACACAACATAGCAAAAACTAACAGTCTCAACAATAATAATTGAAAACACAATACAAAGTACAGAACAATTGCACTAACAACAGTTCATAACATCACATACACTAAAAACATCAAACAAAACTAAAGATTCAAACTAATTATCATTCTCCTCTTCATCACTATTGTCACTACGCCAAATAGCTGTAGGCTTATATGGTGGATATCTGGGGTACTGAGGAAATACAACATCCTGGTTTCCTCTCATAAGGTTTGTCATAGCTAAATTGAATTCACCCTCATAATCACTATGTCTCTTCATATACATGTCCATATGCTCCACAAAATGTTCTAAATTCAATACTTTATCCGCAGTGTAGTTGACATTGTCCAAAATCTTCTGTAATAACTGTGACTAAGAATCTTATCCAGAAGTCTGACCTCGTGATGTAGAAGCATGTGAATTAGAAGCTCATGACATCGAAGCAGCAGAACTATTGGACAATCCACCCCTCAAACCAAAAATAGAATGATGTGAATAAGATTATAAGATATCACATTCACACTAGTAATGGGCTTTAGTGGCTGTAAGATCTCCTCTCATCTGTCAAATCTAACTCCAATCTGCTCGCATAGACCAGCCTGCTCACATAGAGAAAAGATCAAGGATGTGAATCCCAAAATTGCAGTAGTAGCAGGGGCGACAAAGCTGGTAATAACTCCATAAATCAAAGCTCCAATATTAATAGGCTTGAACTGCTGAATGCAATAGTTCAATGTTGCTCGATCTCAAGTCACTTCACTCAAATGATTTGTAGGTAGCAAACAAACATAAATAAAATAATGTCATGCCTTTGCAGTGGCATCCAACTTTGAAGTAGAAAATTTTACTTTTCTTTCATTTGTGATCTTTCAAAGCTCTCTTCCATCAGTAAAAGATGAAATAATCTCGTCTAACTCCTCTTCTATAGGACTATAGTTTGAATAAAAGCACAAAGTATTCGAGGGAAATTGATAAAACTGATTAATTACCTCAAAGGAAAAAAGGCACTGTCTTCCCCCTCACCATGACTCCTTCTTCATCAGATTCAGAGAGATTTGCATAGAACTCCCGAACTCTCGCACAACAGAAATCACTGTAACAACATAAAAACAACAGAATCGGTCCCACTGGCAGTGAATAATCAAATCTTTAACAGCTCCTCCTAGACTTTTAAAACACCGCTCAGGAATCAATTTTCTTGATTGCAGTGCATCACTGTATCGATCCTGAGCTCTCAAACTGACAAAATTGTTTGAATTGAATGGAGCCTTCCCCTTACTCCTCTTTACTCTTGGTGCCATTTCTAAAAAATGTATAAAATTAAAATAAATTCCAGATTCAACTTAAAATCACTAAACTAAACTCCTAAAAGCTTAAACTAACAAATCCATGCCTTTTCCATAGATTTTTCTCAAATTTTCACCATAAAATAGTGATTTTTGGGTAGCTCATGAATGTGCTCAAAATATATGGTGAAAATAAGAAAAATTTGCATATAAGTGAAACTCTTACCTCAAGGATACCAAATCTAGCAATTTTTTGCCACAAATCCCCAAGAAATCTTCAAATATGGTGAGCCTTATCTTAGAAATCATGAATGGGCCAAGGAGGAAGATGAAGCAAGGTGCGAAAAGGGTGTTTTCAGACCAATTTTTCACTTAAAACAGTTTACGAACCGATTTTCATGAACTGACGCTTAAGTGTGAATGGTTCGGCGCTTAGGCGTATGTATCTCAGTTTAGACTGAGCTTAAGAGCAGTTCTTGGAGCTAAGGCACCAGTCCACAAATTTTAATTTTTTTGATTTAAGTGAAATGCACTCCTAGAATAAGTCAACCAACCCTACAGGGTCTCACAACACTTTATATATTATTTCCTTCCCTCTTAACTTTCCTCTTACTCAAGATTCACCAATCTTAACTAATTCGATTCAACACATAATGACACGAAATTTTGACACAAACAAAACACTTATATTCGTTCACGAACAATTACAAATGTTTTCAAATACATAGGTTCTCAATGCAATTAAATACATAGGTTCTCAATCCAATTGTCTTGGATGAGAAAATTCCTAATACAAACACTAGACAATTACCACATAATAACATACTAAATACACTTAACATTAAACAAAGACTAAACTACACAAATGCTAAATCACGAACTTAATTTCATTCTTTAGTTGGTGGAACGAATCATGGCCTCTCATTTTTTCTCCTTCAGCATTTGGAATGTATATCTGAAAGAACAGATGATGATTAATTACTCTAGTTGAATCTTCTTCAATCCACTTGTTCTTCAGATACATAGCCTTGTCAGCTTCTTCTATAAAACTGGTATGACTAAACTGCATCTTAAGTTGTCATCCCATATGATCCAGATGCACATTAACTTCCATCACTTTTACTTCAATTGAAGCCATGTCAGCCTCAATCTTAGTGATTTTCTCATTATCCCTTCGATACTAACGATGAGGAAATTATTATATAACTCTTGTGCACTCTAACTAATAAACTTCTTTCTCATTGCCTCCTCCTTCTTCTTTAAATCACTCTCCAAAACTCTCTCTTTTTCACTTAGGATTTAGGGTTAAAATTGAATTGAAATAAAAATCCTTACATAACCCTATTATTTATAGGCTCCAAACTCTTCCTATAACTCCGAGGCAAGTTTTAGAACTGTCTCCCACGTCAAAGCCAACCAAATCTTGGTTAAAACTCTCAAAATTGAAATTTACACATGTTTTTTTAACTATCGTGCTTAAGCGTCGGATATTGGCGCTTAAGTACTAATGCTCAATTTAACACATGTGAACTTAGCATCTAAATACTCATTCTAATATGTCTAAATCATCTTTAAAGGTCTTAGAATAATCACTAACTTAATATTAAATTAAAAATACTACCAAAATTTTCTAAATCACACACAACAACATAACAATAAAAATAAACATACAGATAACTATAGGTTTCCTCCCACAGAGCGATTGGTTTAACGTCGTCAGCCCGACGTAACCAATGCTTATTCTGGTTGACCCAACATCATAAAATCATTTAAGTTAAGTTGGTCACCTAAAAAGTAGGATTTCAACATGTGATCATTCACTTTGAATATTTTGTCAATTTTATGATCTTTGATATCCGTAGCTCCATAAGGATAAACTTCATCACAACAAATGGGCCCATCCACCTAAACTTAAGTTTGCCTGAAAATAATCTTAACCTTGTATTGTAAAGTAAAACTTGTTGCCCTGGCTGAAAATTTTTAGTAACAATCCTCTGATCATGTCACATCTTCATCTTTTCTTTATAAATCTTAGCACTTTCATAAGATTCATTCCTTATCTCTTCAAGTTCATTCAATTGCAAAAACATTTTCTCACCAACATCTTTTAAATTATAATTGAACTCTTTAATTGCCCAAAAAACTTTATGCTCAAGTTTAACTCGAAGTGACAAGCTTTCCCAAATATTAGCCTGTATGGGGACATTCTTATAGGAGTTTTGTATGCAGTCCTATAAAACCATAAAGCATAGTCAAGCTTGACTGACCAATCCATTTTGGTTGGATTCACAGTTTTTTTCAAATTTTTTTTTAATTTCATGATTTGATAATTCAGCCAAACCACTTGTCTGAGGATGATAAGCATAGAGATTCTATGGTTTAGATAATATTTCCTTAATAAATTCTCCATTATTGCATTCCTGAAATGACTTCACCCGTTAGTTATGATTACTCTCGGCATCCCAAATCTATAAAATATATTTGTACTTAAAAACTTTGCAACACTTTGAGCATCACATTGAGGTAAAATAATAACTTCTATCCATTCAGATACATAGTCTACTGCTAATAGCATAGATAAATTTTTAAAAGATAGTATAAATGATCCCATGAAATCTAATCCCCAAACATCAAATATCTCAACTTCTAACACATACTTGAGGGGCATCTCATTCCTCCTAGAAATATTGCCTACTCGTTGACATCGATCACAAGTTTTGATATAAGCGTTAACATCTCTAAAGATTGTAGGCCAATAAAATCCATATTGTAAAATTTTATATGTTATTTTATCAACAC
Organism: Phalaenopsis equestris; assembly: GCF_001263595.1. Lineage (NCBI taxonomy): Eukaryota > Viridiplantae > Streptophyta > Magnoliopsida > Asparagales > Orchidaceae > Phalaenopsis > Phalaenopsis equestris. The sequence continues at coordinate 130,413 of NW_018240677.1, read as the reverse complement.
CAAAATGTCCCTCAAAATAAGAATTATGACATTTTTGGATAATCTCATAAGTTTCTTCTAAAGGCCCACATCTTCGAATAATTAGATCCTTTCCTTATTCCCAAAAATAAGCGTCATCCCAAAAATAAGCCTTAGCTTCATATAAGAATTTCCTCTTCTGTTGGTATGTCATTCCATAGGGTACAATATCACTAACATTGAAATTCACAATATAGGCATACCATGAAACACACCACTCATTAACATTGAACAAATCTTCATTTAGAAAATGTTCATTAATCTCATTTTCAAAACTAAGTGGTTTCTCCAATTCAAGTATAGACAAATGATTAGCAATTTTATTGTCAGCTCCCTTCCTATCTACTATTTCAAAGTCAAATTCTTACAAAAGAAAAACCATCTTATCAATCTTGGTTTTGCATCCTTCTTTTTCATTAAATATTTAATAGTATAATGATTTGTATGAACAATACATTTAGTTCCAATTAAGTATGATCTAAATTTATCAAAAGCATATACTACTGCTAATAACTCTTTTTTAGTTTTGGTATAATTAATTTAAGCTTCATTAAGAGTTCTACTAGCATGGTATATAACTTTGAAAATCTTATCATGCTTTTGTCCTAAAACAACTCCAATAGCATAATCACTAGTATCACACATCAATTCAAAAGGTTTTCCCCAATATGGTGAAATAATAACTGGTGCAATGATTAATTTTTCTTTTAATAAATCAAAAGCTTTTAGGCACTCTTTATCAAAATTAAAAATTATATCCTTTTCAAGTAAATGGCATACATACTTAACAATTTTTGAAATTTTTTTAATATACTGCTTGTAGAATCCAACATGTCATAAAAAACTCTTAATTTCCTTCAAACTTGTTGGGTGAGGTAAATTAGGGATCACTTGAAGTTTTGCAGGGTCTACTTCCATACCATTTTTTTGAAATTTGATGTCCCAAAACTATTTCTCCTACTACCATAAATTAACATTTTTTTCCAATTAAGGACAAAATTTATTTCTTCACAGCGCTTAAGAACTTTTGATAAATGTTCTAAACATGATTCAAATGAAGTTCTAAACACTGAAAAATCATCCATAAAAACTTCAATCCCCTTTTCAATTAAATTACAAAAACAACCATCATACATCTTTGAAATGTAGCAGGTGCGTTACATAAACCAAAGGGCATTCTTCTAAAAGAAAATGTACCATAAGGACTGGTAAGGACTGGTAAAAGTTGTTTTCACTTGATCCTTAGGAGCTATTTGTATTTGGTGATAACTAGTATATCCATCTATAAAACAAAAGTATTTATACCCAGCTAGTCTATCCATCATTTGATCTTGAAAGGGTAGTGGAAAATGATCTTTCCTTGTGGAGAGATTTAATTTTCTATAATCAATGCATATTCACAATGTTGTGGCTTGTCTTGTTAGTATTAACTCATTATGTTCATTTAAAGTCACAGTCACTCCTCCTTTCTTAGGAATGCAGTGAATTGGACTAACCCATGCACTATATGAAATAGAGTAGATAATTCCAACATCTAACAACTTTAGAATTTCTTTCTTAATAAATTATTTCATAATAGGATTCAATCTCCTTTGAGAATCAGCCCTAGGCTTATAATTTTCTTCCTTCTCTTCCATATGAATTATATGCATACAAATTGAAGGACTGATTCCTTTCATATCAGCAATCGTCTATCCAAATGCTTTCTTATAACTCTTTAAGATTTTCATCAAACTCTCTTTTTCTTCTGGAGTTAATTTTGAGGAAATTATAATAAGTAATGTAGAGGAATTACCTAAAAAGGCATACTTTAAATGTTCAGGAAGCAACTTTAACTCAAGCTTAGGAGGTTTTTCGATTGAAGGACAAAAAGATGTATCTTTTTTAATCGTGTCCAAAACTTCAAAACTTTCTCGAACATAATTTGAATCTTCCTTATATAAATATTCATATTGATCTAATTCCTCTTCTTGTTTGTATTCCAACTCTTTAACTTTAATTTTTTCTTCAATAGTTGCTTTAAAATGACATTTACTTAAATATCTCATCACATCCATTCTATAACATTCATCATCTTTACCTTTTGCAGGATATTTCTTTACCTTTTGTAGGGTATTTCATTGATCTTTAAATGTTAAAAGTAACAGTTTGATCATTGACGCACATTGTTAATTCCCATTTTTGCACATCTATCAATTCTCTTCCTATGGCTAGGAAAGGTCTCCCCAAAATGATAGGTATCTTTTTATCTTCTTCCATATCTAGCACAATGAAATCAACAAGAAAGATAAATTGATCCCCTTTCACTAAGACATCTTCTATAACTCCCTTAGGATATGTTATTGAACAATCTGCTAGCTGTAGAGTTACGGTAGTAGGGGATATTTCTCTATTGATAATGGCATAAGGTTAATGCTTGCACCTAAATCACATAAAGCTTTCTCATAAAATATGTCTCCTATTGCACATTGAATTGTAAAGCTATCAGGATCTTTATACTTTTTAGGAAGCTTTTTATAAATTATAGCACTGCACTCCTCACTAAGTGCAACAGTCTCATTATCATCATACTTCCTTTTCCTGTTAAGAATATCCTTCATAAACTTTACATAGCTTGATATCTGCTCTAAAGCTTCAACAAATGCAATTTTAATTGAAAGCTTCTTAAAAATTTCCATAAATTTTGAAAATTGCATATCCAACTTTTGTTGTTGAAGCCTCTAAGGAAATGGAGGTGGTGGTTTTTCCAAATCAACCTTAAGTGGAGAAATAAGTTTCTCTAAACCTTTTGGAGCGTCCTCTTTTGGTTCTTCAATCTCTTCTCTCTCTACTTCAGTCACTTTTTTAACTTTACCTTCAAATTCTCTTTCGCTTCTGAGTTGAACAACTTTTACTTGCTCTTTATTCTGGTCTTTCAGATTTACTTCTTTATTACTAGGAAGTGTTCCTTGGGATATGTTACTCAATTAATTTGCTATTTTTTTCAATTGATTGTCAATATTTCTAATTGTAGCTCCTTGACTTTGTAATTGATTTCCCATTTGTAACACCACTTCTTCTATAGACAACTTCTTCTTTTTAAATTGTGGATTATTGTTAAAGCCTAGAGGATATGTAGGTCTATAATTACTATTCCCTTGGTTGTTCCAATTTCCCAATGGGTTTACTTGATTGTTCCCCCATTTCTGAGTACTACCACGTGAAGTATTATTCCAGTTAAAGTTAAGATGGTTCTTCCAACCTAGGTTATAATAATTTGAATATGGGTTATTCTGCTTGTTGTTTATGGCATTCAAAGTCTCTAATGATTCTTGAGAATCTACCATTTGCCCTAATGAATTCTCTTCGATCATGGAAATTATTTGAGAAAAAATCATTCCAAATTGGTCTAACATCCTTGAAATTGTAATAACTTTATTTTCTAACATGACAAAAGCATCCGTTTTATTAGTATTAGATACTTTCTTAAGATTTACCGTTTCAGAAGGCCATTGAAAATTTTTTATAGCCATTTCTTCAATTAGAGCATAAGCGTCATAAAATGGTTGACATCAATGAACCACCTGTAGTGGCATCGATAATAGATTTAAGAGATCTAGCTAATCCATTATAAAATGTTTGAATTATTAATTAATCTGGTATAGCATGGTGTGGACACTTTCTTAAGAGTTCTTTAAATCTTTTCTATGCTTCATAAATAGATTCCCCTTCAAACTAACAAAAAGATATAATATCATTTCTAAGCTTTATTGTTTTTATGGTGAAAAATATTTAGCACAGAATTTCTGCACTAAATCACTCCAAGTTCTGATAGATCCAGGTGATAACGAATGTAACCATATCTTAGCTTTATCCCTCAGTAAGAAAGGAAATAATATAAGTCTAATAACATCATCTGATACACCATCATATTTAAATGTAGCACACAATTCTAGAAAATTGGTGAGACTTAAATTTAGATTTTCAGTTGGTGCTCCATCAAACTGATTATTTGATACCATTTGGATAATAGCATTTTTAAGTTCAAATCAGTTAGCCATGAGAGCAGGGTTTTGAATACTACAATGAAGTTCATCCACCATAAAGTTTGCATAATCTCTTAAAGGTTAAAATTCTTCAACATTTTGATTATTTTGATTTGCCATTTCTTGAAAATTTTCAATAATTTTTAATTTTTTTTTGTTTTTCTAATAATTCTTTCTAATTCAGAAATGTAAGACATAAGTCTTGTGGAAACTGAACTACACATACATTATTATAAAATACATCTAAAATAAAATAAAATAAAAACACACAAACAAGAACTTAATATATAAAAATAACACTACAATATTCTAATAATAAATCTTAAAGTTTAAATAAGAATTTATGAAAATAGAAATTTTTGCTTTATAAAAACTCTTTTGATTCTTTTTGTAATTTTTGATTTATGAAAATAAAGTAAGCAAATAATTAACTTAACTAGCTATTTGCAAGATGAAAGATATATAAATAAAATGTCTTTTTCCTTATCATGAATCAGTAATAAGTATAAAAATTGTGTTGTGGAAGTATGCTAAATGTGTTGTGCAAAATAAGAGTAATAATATTCTTTACCCTTATAAGAGATGCTATACAGAACATTGGCTAATCTATAGTTTGAATAGTCTTGAAGACAAGTTAGGTAGGGAAGAAACTAGCTCTCACTCTAGAGTTTCTCTTCTCCCTCCACTTGGGGGCTAACATCTCTTATCAAAACCTAAAATTATAAATCAAATTGGGGGCTTTAGCTTGTCACACTAAAGTCCTCTAATTCTACACCCTTGAAAAGTTTATTTCCCTATTTATTTGCACTCAACCCTATGAACTACATTATCATTCATGAAATCAATATGTGATTCTAACCATTTGTTGACTGAGACAATATCATCTCAGATCTTACATGTTCTCACAACAGGTATTTAACATCTTAGTTGGTCAGATCAAGAAGTAAATGAAATGCAAGGTCTCAAATAATCTCAAATGCTTCCAACATTGAAGTCTAATACCACAACATCCATTAAAAACTTAATTACTTATTATTTTAAGGAAAAAAGATAAATAAAATTACTTAGAATCCATAGGTTAGAAGCCATAGGGAAAACACAACCATACATGAGTTTAAAAGTAGAAATCATGCACACAAATAAGAATTATAGATTAAAACCAAGTGTAGTCATAAAGATAAACACTTATCTCAAATCCTCTCCACCAAATGTCTTGAAGTTCCTTTGAATTCTCTTCCTTCACTCACAATTCAAACTAACACTCAAAATAAAAAGGAAGTGGTAGGCGGCCGTGGTGGCGGCGGTGGTTACTTGGATGGATGATGACTGTTAAATCTGATGGGTGGTCGGCCTCTTGGCTTGATGATCCAAGTCTTCTTTAATGAAAATCCAAAATGTGCATTGGTGTCCTTTCAAAATTTTTCTCCATTCAATAAATCTTCTAGAAGTTGCCTCCCCAAAAGCTAATTGAATGAATTTTTGCATTCATGGAATATTTCCCACATTCTTACCAAGGGTTGCTTCAAACACCTCTTCAGAAATTTATCTAAATTCAATGAATCATCAAATAACTACTTTTGACACTTAAACACGGGGTATCTGACACTTAGGCGCGAGCCTCTGATGTTTAGGCGTCCCAATTCATTTTTGCTCTAAATTTGACCCATTGTCGCTTCTTTTAGAGGATACGTAGGTCTATAATTACTATTCCCTTGGTTGTTCCAATTTCCAAATGGGTTTACTTGATTGTTCCCTCATTTCTGATTACTACCACCTGAAGCATTATTCCAGTTAAAGTTAAGATAGTTCTTCCAACCTAGGGTATAATAATTTGAATATGAGTTATTCTGCTTGTTGTTTATGACATTCAAAGTCTCTAATAATTCTTGAGAATCTACCATTTGCCCTAATAAATTCTCTTCGATCATGAAAATTATTTGAGAAAAAATCATTCCAAATTGGTCTAACTTCATTGAAATTGTAATAACTTTATTTGCTAACATGACAAAAGCATCAGTTTTATTAATATTGGACACTTTTTTAAGATTTACCCTTTCAGAAGGCCATTAAAATTTTTTTATGGCCATTTCTTCAATTAAAGCATAAGCATCATGAAATGGTTTTGACATCAATGAACCACTAGTAGTGGCATCGATAATAGATTTAAGAGATCCAACTAATCCATTATAAAATGTTTGAATTATTAACTAATCTGGTATAACATGGTGTGGATACTTTCTTAAGAGTTCTTTAAATCTTTCCTAAGCTTCATAAATAGATTCCTCTTCAAACTGACAAAAAGATATAATATAATTTCTAAGCATCATTGTTTTTTATGGTGGAAAATATTTAGCAAGGAATTTTTGCGCTAAATCACTCCAACTTCTGATAGATCCAGGTGATAACGAATGTAACCACCATATCTTAGCTTTATCCCTCAGTAAGAAAGGAAATAATCTAAGTCTAATAACATCATCTGATACACCATCATATTTAAATGTAGCACACAATTCTAGAAAATTGGTAAGACTTAAATTTAGATCTTCAGTTGGTGCTCCCTCAAACTGATTATTTGATACCATTTAGATAATAGCAGGTTTAAGTTCAAATCAGTTAGCCTTTACAGCAGGTTTTTGAATACTACATTGAAGTTCATCCACTCTAGGGTTTGCATAATCTCTTAAAGGTCAAAATTCTTCAACATTTTGATTATTTTGTTTTGCCATTTCTTAAAAATTTTCAGTAATTTTTAATTTTTTTTTCTAATAATTATTTCTAATTCAGAAACGTAAGGAATAAGTCTTGTGGAACCTGAACTACACATACATTATTATAAAATACATGTAAAATAAAAAAAAATAAAAACACACAAACAAGAACTTAATATATAAAAATAACACTACAATATTCTAATAATAAATCTTAAAGTTTAAATAAGACTTTATGAAAATAAAAAGTTTTGCTTTATAAAAACTCTTTTGAAAATTTTGTGAAATTTCTGTAATTTAAATCCCCAACAACGACGCAAAAAACTTGATCCCGACTTTCTATATAGATTTAAAATGCGATGTATGTGATTATATGCCTTATTTCCTTAATAGTTATTCTTGATTTGTAACAAAGTAAAAAACTTGATACAAAGCAAAAGCTAAGTAAGTTTTTCACTATAAAACAAATAAGAATACAATTATAATATTTAAATATGGGATACTACGTAAGTATACGTATCGTTATCAAGTAATATAGGACTTTTTGATTAAGCCCCAAATATTGAACCTACAGGGAGTTTAACAATATGCAGTTTAGAAAACTAGAAAGTTTAGATCACAAAAATCTACTTTGCAAAATATTCTTACTTACACTTAAGAGGCTATAATAAGAATGAAAATTTAATTCTTTTTGTAATTTTTGATTTATGAAAATAAAGTAAGAAAATAATTAACTTAACTAGCTATTTGCAAGATGAAAGATATATAAATATAATATCTTTTTCCTTATCATGAATCAGTAATAAGTATAAAAATTATGTTCTGGAAGTATGCTAAATGTGTTGTGCCATATAGGAGTAATAATATTCTTTACCCTTATAAGAGATGCTATAAAAAACATTGACTAATCTATAGTTTGAGTAGTCTTCAAGACCATAGTCTTCAAGACCAGTTAGGTAGGGAAGAAACTAGCTCTCACTCTAGAGTTCCTCTTTTCCCTCAACTTGGGTGCTAACATCTCTTATCAAAACCTAAAATTATAAATCAAATTGGGGGCTTTAGCTTGTCACTCTAAAGTCCTCTAATTCTACACCCTTGAAAAGTTTATTTCCCTATTTATTTGCACTTAACCCTAGGAACTACATTATCATTCATGAAATCAATATGTGATTCTAACCATTTGTTGACTGAGACAATACCATCTCAGATCTTACATGTTCTCACAACAGGTATTTAACATCTTAATCAGTTAAATCAAGAATTAAATGAAGTGCAAGGTCTCAAATCATCTCAACTGCTTCCAACATTGAAGTCTAATACTACAACATCCGTTAAACACTTAATTACTTATTATTTTAAGGAAAAAAGATAAAGAAAATTACTTAGAATCCATAGGAAAAGCACAACCACACATGAGTTTAAAAGTAGAAATCATGCACACAAATAAGAAATATACATTAAAACCAAGTGCAGTCATAAAGATAAACACTTATCTCAAATCCTCTCCACCAAATTTCTTGAAGTTCCTTTGAATTCTCTTCCTTCGCTCATAATGCAAAATAAAACTCAAAATAAAAAAGAAGTGATCGGCGGCGGTGGCTAGTTGGATGGATGATGGATGTCAAATCTGATGGGTGGTTGGCCTCTTGGCTCGATGATCCAAGTCTTCTTTAATAAAAATCCAAAATGTGCATTGGTATCCTTTCAAAATTTTTCTCCATTCAATGAATCTTCTAGAAGTTGTCTCCCTAAAAGCCAATTGAATGAATTTTTGTGTTCATGGAATATTTCCCACATTTTTACCAAGGGTTGCTTCAAACACCTATTAAAAAATTCATCGAAATTCAATGAATCATCAAATAACTACTTCTGACGCTTAAACACGGGGTATCTGATGCTTAGGCGCCAGCCTCTAACGTTTAGGCGTCAGTCTTGGGCGCTTAGGCGCCCTAGTTCATTTTTGTACCTTTCTTCATTTTTGCTCCAAATTTGACCCATTATCACTCCTTTTAGCATTTTTCATCCATTTGATTATACCTGAAAGAAAAATACACAAATAACTTTCATTAAAGTGCAGTATCTCAAAAATAGGTATAAAAATAAGTATAAAAACACAGTATATTTTAGGTGTATCAATATATTATATAAATTTGTACATTATTAGCTTTTATAGATTCTAACATATGTTATATTGTAATAATATGTTCGTAAATATATCAATATACATGAGTATGCCTTTAAAATATTGTGTCTATTTAGATTTATGTTTGTGTATGATTAGGAAGATAAGGAAGGTGTGGGAGAGTGTGGAGATGAATATTTTGAAATTTATTTTAATTCATTTTATAACAATACCTCCTTACATCATATTCATACTTGTATAGTGGTTTTTTTCATGCATTAAGACCAAACAATTTTTAACAAATTTAAATGTGATAAACATGTCCAAATGTTATGACATGACATAAACATAGTTGTTACAATATAAGTAAAACAATTTAGTCAACTATGTGGACCGAAGAAAGGTAAAAAAAATTGGTATGGTAATGATGTCGTTAGTTATACTGATGCTTATGTTTTGCATTAACTCTAAAGTCCTTTGCTGCTCCTACTGATTTTTGTTATTCTTTTTATGTTGTTATCAACTTAATTTTGTTTTTTTTTTCAATGGTTCTTTCTTTACTCAATCATAAAAGATAATTTTCATGATACATATTTTTAGATGGAGTCAGGATGCTCATCCTTTCATGCCTTAAAAGTAAAAAATATTCTTCCATCGTGGTCATACTACCCAGTGATTGTTAAAAGGGTTTTCACAAATTAAGCTCTTCTTTTTCTGCTCTCATGCTTCATTATTTATTTTATTTTATTATTATTTATTTTAAATAAGGGAGCAAGGTAGGATTGGAGATAAAAATTCATGTTCCCAATCTTCATAATACTTCTTTGGGTCATTTGCATACATAACATGCAAATCTTATGGATCTAGATATCTCATACCTAACCTTTCGTGTTTACTTACATAACACTTTTGTACATTTTTAATGCATATTAAAGATTTGAGTATTATGTGTGTAATATGAACATTTATATGTGAGATGTGTAAATACATAAGAATTGTGTGCATGAGATGTATGTAAAGCCCCTACTTTTTTATTTGTTTTAGTTCTTAGGTTATGAACGAGTGCAATGTTGAAATTTTATGTTAATAAATCCAGCTAATCATGTTTATCCTTCTATGAAAGTTTCCATTTGTACATAAATTAGAATTATAGGTCTTCTAATTCATCTTCTAAATAGTACATAGACAACTGAATGGAAAAATATTGAATTTACATTTAGTATGTTTATTTATTACTAAAAATTAGGATTGTATATTTACATTCAGTATGTTTAAATATTTCTAATTGCTTTTATTATCATTTTATTGAAGAAAATGAATATGAGTTAAGATTAAAGCTCAAAAGGCATCAAGTTGTGTAAAGTTTATTATGTATGTTATAATGTGTGGTGTTTGCCATTAACAAAGGTGACGATCGTGGAAGAAAATTTCATATATATCAAAGAAAATGTTCAAACTATGAATATGGGTATTTTAAATGAGCAAATTAAATGGATGTCGTTAAATTATAAAGAGTAAATAAGTTAAATTACAGGTGATGGTTGAACTGAAATGCTCTTTAATGAAGATATTGTTTTTTCTTGAATTTATTAGATTTTGATTATGTGAGCTCATTTGGTAGTTTCTTCCAACATGGTGATATGCATTTTTGTAGATCTATTAAAGATTTTATCCTTTTATTTCAAGTGGATTTATATTTGTTCAAAATATGACTATACAAAAATTTGGCTTGCTTAGCCGTAAATCTTAAAGCTTTTTAGTTGAGATTTTTGTCTAATAAAATTTGTAGAATCTAATAGACTTTTGGAAGGCCACATTTATCTTATAGGGGCATTTACATGTTAGCACACATCTAAACTGAAGTGTTGTGCTTTCTTCCATAAACCTTCTATCACTATGTTTTAATCTAAAGTATATAATTACATAACATTCATGTTAAACCATAACAACCCTACATGATCTCATAAATCAATTCTTGCAGAGGTATGTTGAAAATTGCATTCAAGGGCTACAGGTCAATAGTCTTACCAAAGAACTATCGATAATGCTAATGTACTTGATAGTGGATAATAATACTAAGTAAATTTTAGGATAATAAATGCTTATTTATAATTTTATATATAAAAGTAAAGGTATAGCCCTAGAACTATCGATAATGCTAATGTACTTGATAGTGGAAAATAATACTAAGTAAATTTTAGGATAATAAATGTTTATTTATAGTTTTATATATAAAAGTAAAGGTATAGCCTATGAATGTAATTTTCAACATAGCTCTCCAAGCATTAGTTGATGAGATAATGGTTTAGCATGCATTTCATGTAATTTTATACTTAGATTAAAACAAAGTGATAAGAGGGCTATGAAAGAAAGTGCAACCACTTAGTTTTGATGTGTGTTATCATGTAAATGTTTTGATGTGTGTTATCATGTAAATACGCCTATATGATAAATGTAGCCTTTCAAAGGTATATTAGACTCTAAAGAATTTATCAGGCAAAAATCTCAACTAAGAAACTTTAGGATCTATGCCTAATCAATGCAATTTTTTATATGGCCATATTTTGAACAAAGATATCACTAAAAAAATTCAAGGAAAAACAATATCTTCATTAAAAACTTTCAGTTGCCTATCACGAGTAATTTAATTTATTTATTATTTATAGCCTGAATTACATGAATCCAATCAACCAGTAATTTGGATCTTTAACTTAACACAAAAAATAACTTCATTTACAAATATATTCAAAGCATAAATTTTAAAGAGAGCTTTTAACACTTAAGAAAAATTTAAAATATAATACGTATACAATGGTGATAAATTAAAAGACATTATACGAAGACACATTGCAATCCAATTTTGTAAACCCCTAAGTGGACAGTGATAGGAGGGTTATGTAAGAAACTTGAACTCTTTAGGTTAGACCTGAGAACATGGTGTTCACTATTTCTAGTTAAAAATTAGTCCCTAGTTTCCACTTCCAATTTAGCCATATCTTTGCCCAAGAATTTGCACGTAAAACCTGGATTCAACTCAACTACGAAGAAACAGAGGCGGTGATTTTAAAAGTCGTGTACTTGGTGTCCATTCCAACATCCTGATGTGTGTTGGGTTCTTGCATCAAGCACTAAATTCAATTAGTATTGACAAAAATAAACTTGGAGTTCAATTGTGATAATAACTTGAAGTTGGAATAAGGTTCGAGATCCTCTTGGAGTAAAATAAACTAGGATTTTCCTTCAAATAACCTGCTAAAAAATAATTGCAAAAAATAATTAAATTTTTGTTGGAAATTAAATTATCTTCTTTTAAGATTTGGAAACAAAAAACCTATTATAACTTGAAGTTGGAATAAGGTTCGAGATCCTCTTTGGAATTATCTTCTTACAATTGTGATATACTGCAGGTTGCCCAATACATTCCAACCAACATTGTCTTCAGCTTTGCCTTCAGTCGCTAGAAACTTTTGGAAAAGAAAAAACAATGAATCCTAAGGGATGTGGTAGCCAATCTTGGCAAAGCTTAAGGCTACACTATGGTTCCTCTCCATGACCTCTCTTAAATTTAGAGGAAATCCAACCCAAGAAAGAGAAATTCCCAAGAGAAACCCCATCTCCACAAAAAGAAGGACTAAATGGGACTAGCTATAAAAGAAATGCATATAAAAATCTAACAATTAAAAATAAGAATTTTGGCGTAATAAAGTCAAGAAAGTGAATAATGTTCGATTCATTCTGATGATCATCATTTATACGAAGAGATGAACACTCATTCCACTAAACATTTCAAGAACCATCTAATTTGTCATCTCATTTCTAAAATTATGCTTTTATAAATGATATAACTTCCAATAACAAAACTTGTCCACAAAGAAATATTTATCAAAATTTAAACAATTAATATTAAAATATGATGTAAGATAAGACAACAAATATATAACACTTAAAGGATTAATGATTGATTACACATTAAACACACACACACACACACATATATATATATATAT
>NW_018240677.1:114185-117515 GCF_001263595.1 Phalaenopsis equestris | reverse complement strand
AGGTGATGACAACATATCATATATATATATATATATATATAAGTTAATTTGTGTTAAATCTATTGAAAATTGTTGAACTCCATGCCTTCCCTTCTAACTGACAATTTTGCACAAAATCCATGATTATCAATTCTTTGGTGATAATTCTTTGGGTGGAGATGACTGTGTCACTATCCAATTTTGATAGTTGTGAAATTCATTGGCTAATTGGATTTTTGCATGATGTCTTGTAATGGCCCTAAAGACCATAAAAACCACATTTATGGCTACAGTTGACTTACTTGGTGTTATTTGTTGACCTTATTTTTTATCACATAGGATTTGCATGGACATCATCCTTTGGTCCAACACAGCAAAATTTGTCAAAAAGCTAAACAAGTTTTTTTTTGTTCAAGCATTGTCATGTCAGGCCTAGGCGTGACTAGGCTCGAAGGTTCCTCAGAGTGGTCATGTCAGGTTTGGCATAACTATGCACATGCAAACTTTCTTAACATGCCAGGGATCTGTGGCCTTTGTCCACGGATTAAGCCACAAACAATCACAATGTTTCACTGATGGTGATCCATGGCTCATTAATCTTTTGATGGATCCTTGCCATCGGTGCGCCACCTAATCAGATGGAGACGGAGGACTCTATCCCTGCCTTCCCAACCTATAAATAGGCGGTCTTTTGTGCTATCTAGGACACTCCAACTCACCCAGATACTCTCTTCTTCAATCCCAAATCTTCGGTATGATAGCCCAAACAGAGGAAGAAGAAGGAAAACTATGCTCCGACAAAGTCTCCTCCTCTATTCAATCTCCTTCTTGTAAGCTTCCTGCTTAGTCTAATTTAAGCATTTTAATTTTTAAAGTTAATTTTTTAGGCTAGTTCAATCATCTCAATAACTTTGGATTAAGCTTGGGACTCAAACCCAACCAACCCTAACTCAGTCAAAACCCTAAACTTAATCCAGGTTTGACTCAAACTAGACCTGACCCAAACCTTGCCTAACTCTAATTCACTTAGTACAAACCTTAAACCTAACTCATAGCTGACCCAACCCCTTACCTAGCCCAAGTCTAACCTAACTCATACTTGATCCAAACCCTAAACTAAACCCTAAACCTAAACTAAAACCTAGTTCAAACATGAACCCAAACCAAATGTCAAACTCAACCTTAGACCTAACCCGACCTAGGTATAACCCACACTCAACCTTAGACCTAACCCAACTTAGGTTTAACCCAAATGCAAACTTAGACCTAGCCCAACCTAAGTCTAACCAAAAGCAAGCAACCTAGGTCTAATCCAAACCAAACCTTAGACCTAACCTAATCTAGGTCAAACCCAATTCAAATTTTATCTAACCCAAATAAAACTAAGCTAATCTAGATCAAACCCAAAACAAACCTAAGCTAACCCGGGTCAACCCAATTACCTCATGTTAAACCCTAATCAAACCTAAGCCAACCTGGGTCAACCTAGCTTAACCCGAGTCAACCTAAATCAAACCCAACTTAATCCAACCTAACCTAGGTCTGATCTAAGCCCAAATTAGCTGACCTATGGATGGACGGGCGATTTAGTGTGACAATTTTGCAATTATTTTTCAATATTATAAAATTACACATGGCATATAGATAATAAATATACAATATAATCCCAACAAAAATACTCTTTAAGTAAATAATTTATCTTTTAAAACTCTTTTAAACTGCCAAATCCCTTTTAATATCAACACAAGTATACGTATCGCTCAAGTAATAAAGGGCTCTAATGGAGTGGCTCTAATGGATGGAGTCCTAAATATCGATCCCACAAAGAAGTTGGAAAGTCCTAAAGTAAATTATAAAATATATTTTATAACAAAAACAAAAACAAAAGTAAAAGTAAAGTGCAAAGTTTGAAAATTAACTACTCAAGTGAATGCTAATTAAAATGCAAATGTAAGACTACAGAAGTTAAACTAAACTAAATACTAAACTTTCAAAAGTAAAATTACAAAAATTAAACAAAGTTTTTGTTATGACGGAGAGTTCAAATTTAAGAAAGCATCCTTCCCCTTTACAATGAGTATATGGATTCTGAAGAAATTGAAATCATTTGAAAATATATATTAAAACTGTTTTATGCAAAATTGAAGCAATCCTATTCTTTACCCTCGTTCGAGTGCTATAAAGAACATTGACTAATCCAAAATTTGATCCCTAATTCCCTGGTTAGGCTGGGAGGATCCCAGCTACCACTCCAGAGCTCCCATTACTCCCTCACTCGAGGGATAACAATCTTGTATTAGTTTCCAATCAACTGGACCAAATTGGGGATTTTAATGTGTCACCTTAAAATCTCTAATTCTACATCCAACAAAATATATTTTCCTATTTATTTGCACCTAATCCCATGGATGACATACTTTCCCATGAAATCAAATATAATTCTTCTTATGTTGTATAAATCATATCTCATTTAAGAATATATGTCTCTCAACAAGTTTTAACATTTCAAATGGCCATATCAAAAAGTAAATGAAGATTAGAGTTCAAATCATTACAAATTATTATCATTCAAAACCATAGAAAATAAAATCTATTATTCACAAAACCATATCTCAAAGTAGGGAGAAGGATAAAGAAGACTACTCAGAATTCAAGAGAAGGACATGATAAGACACGAATTTCATATATTAAAATATGTTTACAAAATAAAAGAAATAAAAATACAACTTATCTCACAATCCTTCCAAAGCAAATTCCTAGAAGTTCTCTCCAAGCCTTTCTCTCTTTACAAGCGCTCCCAATTCTCTCTTAGAAGTGTAATGAATAAGAAAACTCTCATCTTCCCTCTCATCTTACAACCCTAAAAGAAAATATCCTCTTCTCTCTCTATCTCTAACTCACGCCCCCTTTCTCTCTCTCACGTCACACACCAATCTTTTATTTTAGGCTGCCTCCTTTGGAAAAAAATTCAAAATTCCCTCCAAAAGTCAACTATTTTGAATTCAAAAGATGTTTCATTTGATCCAAGAGTAGTATCCCTTCATAAAAGAACCTTCCAAAATATCTAGATGCATTGAATTACTCCAAGAGGTGTGTAGAACAAGTGTCCTTTTGAAATTCATGCAAAAATTTGTCTCTAACCGCCTTAATTTGAGAAAATTGTCCCAGGCGCATCATGTGCCAGTTCTCTGGATTGTGGCGCATCATGCACCGATTTGGCGTATCATGCGCCAGAATCCCAAAATTCGCTGTTTTGGTTCCAAATTTCATTCTTTTTGGCATTTTTGCTCCAAATTCCTAAAAATGATATACTTGCAACAAAAACACAAAAATACCCTTCTTTAAAGTGCA
>NW_018240677.1:95465-114091 GCF_001263595.1 Phalaenopsis equestris | reverse complement strand
TGTATCAAAATCCCCCAAACTTAAATGTTACTTGTCCTCAAGTGACACTTTTATTATATAAAAGCATATGACTTAGGATAAAGATTAACTTAAAACTTCTATACTTTAGTTTAAGAAATAAAATAATAAAATTTAAGAAAAAGCCTTTAATACATTAGATTCAAACTCAAAGTCAGGAATACTTAGTAATCAAATTTAAGATTTTTGAATCACTATTCATTTCTAGAAAAATTGAAATTTGTCATATTAAGGACATTTAGAACATTCATATGAAAAAGAACTTCTTGAAAACCTTACTAGGAATGCTACTAATAATCCAATACAAGTTTAGAAAATATAATAAAGCTCCTTCCTTAAGTTGATTCAAGTGAAGTCAGTTTTTTATTAGGCATCTCCTCAAGCTTCTCCTCACCTATTTTTCTTTTCTTTTTCTTTATTTTTCTTTTCTTTTTCTTTAATTTTCTTTATTTTTATTTTCTTTTTTTCTTTTATAAAAGCATATGACTTAGGATAAAGATTAACTTAAAACTTCTATACTTTAGTTATAAAGATTAACTTAAAACTTCTATACTTTAGTTTAAGAAATAAAATAATAAAATTTAAGAAAAAGCCTTTAATACATTAGATTCAAACTCAAAGTCAGGAATACTTAGTAATCAAATTTAAGATTTTTGAATCACTATTCATTTCTTGTAGATTTTCTAAATATAGAATTTAGTCCTTTTATTATCTCCACTTAAAATTTTTTATCAAGAATAATTTTACTTACCATATTATATCCCTAAGCTTAAGAGTTTCTCAAGTCTTATACTTTAGAATGATTAAATGTGGAACCAATTTTTGATTAGACACTAATCCTCAAGCTTCTCCTCCTTTATTTTTTTCTTTTTTTTTTTCTTTTTCTTTATTTTTCTTTTCTTTTTCTTTATTTTTCTTTATTTTTATTTTCTTTTTTTCTTTTAGGATCTTTTTAATCCTTTCGTTTCTTTTTCTTTTTCTTTTTCTTTTTCAAGTGAGGATTACTATATCTGGATAACCTTTAAAAATTTTAAACTTCACTAGCCTCTTCTTAAAGTCAAAACTCTATAACCTTATTCACTTTATAAATTCATATTAGTTTATGATTTTTTATTAAGTTTCATTCTTTTCTTCTTACATAAAACTCTCAAATTCTTAACACTTCAAAAATACAATTTTCTTTATTTTAAATAGAAAAACATAGTCTTATCATATCATACCAAATATTTTTAACTATAGAATTGACCTTCATTATTAAAAAAAAAATTTACCTAAATTTACCACAATATTTATAAAAATAATTATAGTCATTTGAAGTTAAATCTTAATATCTCAGGCCATGTTAAATTATTTTAAGAAAATAATTACTTAAGGACAAATATAATTTAGTTTACTTCCTTTTCAAAATAAATTTTTGTTTCTCCCAATATTAAGTTTTTAAGTGATTTTAATGATATTTTTAATATAAAATTTAGTAGGTGAAAGAAAACAGTAAATGCATGAAAATAAAAACTGACCTGTATAGGATTTTCTGACTATGAAACTGAGCTCTGGCACACTGTAGGTACTAACTGTAAAACAACATACAAGATTTAAAGCATTAAAGAAAACATAACATATTCTAGAGAACTTCCTGAGAATTAAAAACATAAATATAAAAACTGAAAAAAAATAAACTGACAAACTAAACTGAAAATGCTAAAAATGCAGAAAGAGTGAAGGTCTACAGTTACTATTACAGATTTAGTGCATAACACAACATAAAAGTGTTTACTACAACAAATTTCAAATGAAAGTACATCACAATACAAGCATAAAAAACAAACATAAATCAAAATAAACTAAACTAAACTCATAAAAAATCAATCGTCATCTCCTTCATCTTCATCATCAAATTCTTCTTCTTCTTCTTCTTCTTCATCATCATCACCATGTCATTCTCAAAATCAATATCACGCTGAACTCTCCTATGCAGATATTCATCATTATATGCATTTCTTGCTCCTATCTCTCCCAAATGAGTTTGAATATTAACTATGTACATTTGTTAAATCATGTGTTGATCCATAATACATTCAAGTGATGGAGATCGAGAAGTAGATACCCCTGCAGCAGATGTAGAGGGCCCATCTCTTCTTCCACTTATAGATTCAACAAATGATTCTAGACTTTGAATTATATGCCTCCCAATCAAATTTTATGGCTATAATTTCTCTTCATTTCTATGAAATTCTACTCTTGAGTGTTCACATAGAGTGAAAATCAAGGTAGGGTATCTCAAACCTCCAGCTGTAGAACTACCAGCTATACTCCGAGCATGCTAAACTATAAGTGCACCAACATCTATTGCCTTCATGTTCTGAAAGCAATAATTTAGTACAACCCTATCTTTACTAACATCAGCCAAATGATTTGTTGCAGCAGTCTGACAAAAATGATGTGGTGTCATTCTTTTGACTGAATAGTCAAAATGAAAGCAGGAAAGTTAACTATCTTGTTATTCTTAATCTTTCATTCCCCTCTTCCATCAGTCAAAAATGCAATAACTTTCTCCAATGATGAATCTGTTATCATAAATGTAGCATATTCATCATGAAATAGGTTCCTAAGCCCATAAAAAGCATCAATTCTTTCAACAGAAAATTCAACTTGTTTACCTCTCACCAAGTTGTGAACTTCAGTAGTGAATCTCAAGTTTGTATAAAACTCCTAGACCATCGGGACAATTGTTACGACAGTGAAGTAGCAGAATCTTTCCCAGTTCCTAGCAAGAATCAGTCACTCGACCTTGCCACCCAGGTTTGCAAACGCCTGTTCTTGGATCATTCTTTTTATCTCCACCTGAGTATTGTAATCATGTTGGGCCTTGAAACTAAGGCCTGGAAGCTAACAAATCTTCATGCATCGAAGTCCTCAGATGGCCTTCCTTTCTTAAGTCGGGGAGCCATTTGAAAATTTTATGAAAATACAAATATAGTACAAATAAATCACTAAATCAAAAATTTAACTCAAGCAAGATTATTTGGTAAGAAACTTTTCATTGTGAGTTTTCTTCAAGCTTTTTCATCAAAAATTCTAAATTTTGGATGTCTCAAATCCATGGTTGAAATAAAAAATTTCTAAGTTAAAGTGAAGCTCCTACCAAGGGAAGAGAAAATCTATGGTTTTTAGCCTCGGAATCCTTCTCTTTTGCCCACAATGTGATGCCCTAGACCATGGTTTTGAGGTAGGTGATCACTCAAGAAATTAAAATGGAAATTCATCAATTGATTGGTAGTGCATAAATTAAGATCAAATTTCTTCTTCATAATTATTCTATTGTTCTCCTGGATATCTCCCATAGATTGGTAGTGTACATATAGGTTTTAGAAGGGTCGAAATGAAAATTCATCAATTGAATTTTCCTCCTCAATCCAAGCATGCTTCTTGAACATACACACCAATCCATCTTTAATATGCCCAGTATGTTCAAAATGTTCTTTTAGTCTCCAATCCAGATGATCCAACACTTCAATAATATTCCCAATCACGTGCATGAGATTCTGCACATTTTTCTCTATCTTCTTGATCCTCTTTGAAAGTGCACTTGAGTTGTAGTAGGGCTGAATAGGTGATGAATTCTGAGATCCTTGATCCATCAGTACATTCATATTTTTTTCATCTCCCATTACAATACAGCTGTAATACTTCTAGATCCATCGGCTTCCAAGGAAGTAGCACTTTTTCTCAACTTCAGAAGGATTGACTGCATAGTGTAAAAATAGTGGATGTATGTCCCAGTCTAATTACAAATCCATTCATAATCAAACCCAAAACTAATTTCACAATTATAGCTCCAACATCAATAGGTTACTTAGTTTGAATGTAGTAGTTCAGAATGACACTCTCCTTAGTTACCTAAATAATTTTCATGGTAGGCAGTAATTTTGATGCAAAAAAGAAGTGTCAGGCAATTGAAACTGGATTTAAAAATGACAAAGGAAAACTTACATTTCCATCATCTCTAGTCTCCCAATTTGCATCTTCTTCCGTAAGGTAGCAATAAATTTCATTCATATTCTCTCATGTAGGGGTAAAGTTTGCATAATGGTAGATAGACACATTTTCAGTCATAAACATCTCATTTATTCTTGAAGGAGTGAATTGCACAAACTTGCCTTGCATGTAAATCATTCATTGGTTGATCCCATGAAGATTTGCATAAAATTCTTTTACTACAGAAACAACAACAACGACAGTAGTGTAACAAAGCACAGCCCAATGCCTTGGCGCAATAGTCTCTTCAACTCAAGTATTGGACGTGTTGAATCCTTGATTCACAAATCCCCTTTCTTTGATAAGTCCCTTCTTCACTAACACTCAATCATGTAACTTCTAGGCATCGAAACTGGCAAACTTTCTCCAGTTGAAAATTCTAAATCTAGCGGAGTTTTTAGAGGTGGAAGCCATAGGATTTGAAAAGTGGTGACTCGTCCCTCATTTTCCTCCCTAAAATATGGTTTGGAGTCAGTTTTTAGGAGTTATATGGAGAGAAAACATCCAAAAACTGCCAAAAACTATCATTTGATACGTTTTAAACATTTTCGGACCCGCAGTGCATCATGCGCCGGTTCCAAAATTTTCTTCGTTTCAATTTCGATCCATTAAATTCTCAATTTTTTTATAAAATTAGTCAAATAAAGATGATTCTAAATATTTTATCACATACACGGACTACATAAAGACATAAACATAAACATACGTAAAAGATTTCAAACAAAACAAACTCAAAATCTAACTAAACAACGATACATATGGGTTGCCTCCCACAAAGCGCTTAGTTTAATGTCGGCAGTCTAACATTCCCAGTCTTATTCTGGGTGACACAATGTTACAGTCTCTTTAAAAGCTAGTCTTTGATTATTAAAATATGATTTTCAATCTGTTCCCATTCACTTTAAATATTCTTACAGTCTTGGGGTCTTCAATATTAAATGTCTCATAGAGATAAACTTTTATACCTCTGAATGACCCTTTCCACCTAGACTTTAATTTTCCAAGAAATAATTTTAATCTTATATTATATGATAAAACTTTCTATCCAGGTTCAAATTCTCCTTTTATTTTCTTTCGATCATGTCATTCTTTCATCTTTTCTTTAAAAATCCTCGCATTATCATAAGATTCATTTTTAATTTCCTCATTTCCTCAAGCTCATTCAATAATCTTTTCTCACCAGCTTCTTTCAAATTGAATTTGAATTCTTTTATCGCCCAATAAGCTTTATGTTCCAATTCCACTGGCAACTGACATGTCTTCCCAAAAGTTAATCTATAAGGGGACATTCTTATATGTGTCTTATAGGTTGTCCTGTATAACCATAATGCAGTATCCAATCTAGTAGACTAATCTATTTTATTAGGATTAACACTTTTTTCTAAAATTCTCTTAATTTCATAATTAGATGCTTCTACTAAACCACTAGTCTGTGGATGATAAACAGTTGTAATTTTATGTATTATATTATATTTTCCCTCCAATCTTGCAACTGTTGCATTTCTAAAATGAGATCCTCCATCGGTAATGATTACTCTTGGCATTCCATATATTGTAAAAATATTTTTAATTAAAAATTTTGAAACACTCCGAGATTCACATCGAGGTAAAGTGATTGCTTTAATCCATTTTGAAACGTAATCCACTACAATCAATATGTATATAATTCTGAATGAGGGTATAAATGGCCCCTACATTTTGGTCCTTTTCGCTCCAAATTCGCTCCTTTTTGCATCTTTTTGCTCCAATAACCCTATTTCATCATTCTTGCAATAAAATATCAAAAATATCTTTTTTTAAAGTGCAATATCATCAAAAATAGTATAAAATATGTATGAAAATCTCAACATATTTTCCTTTGGTCACTGGCTAAAAAGCATTTTCTATTTCAAAACTCCAAAAAACTTTGCAAAATGAGCTAGGTGCAAAGTTTTTCTCACTATGAAAAAGTTAAACAATACAACTTCTCTAAAGGAAGTTGGGTAAACCAAAGCAAGGGGAGATGAGGACTCCAACCACTGGGATCTTTGCCTAAGGTTCACATCAAGAAATCACTCAGCTTCGCAAGGGAATTGGACACAAATGTAATTCTTAACTTAGGGCTTTCTCTTGGAAGACATGAATAATCACAAAGGTGGAGTAGCCACACCAATTAACATCAATCGACTGACACGGGAGATTTGTATACAAATATTTATGAAGTTGACACCACTTAATGACGCCAAAAACTTAATGAAGGCAGACTTATAATAAATATGCAATATAATCCTAACAAAACACTTTTTATAAATATAACTTATCATTTAAAACTCTTTTAAAACTGTCAAATCTCTCTTAAATATCAATGCAAGTATACGTATTGTGCAAGTAATAAAGGGCACTAATTGAGTCATATATATTGATCCCACATAGAAGTTGGAAAATCCTAAAGTAAATTATAGAAATTATTTTATAATAAAAATAAAAAAAATAAAAGTAAAGTACAAAATTTGAAAATTGACTACTCCGGTGAATGTTAGATGTAAGATTACAAAAATTAAATTAAACTAAATACTAATTTTTTAGAAATAAAATTGTGAAAATTAAATAAAGTTTTTTGTTGTGATGGAAAGTTCAAATTTAAGAAAGCATCATTCTCCTTTACAATGAGTATATGGTTCGTGAAGAAATTGAAATCATTTAAAAATATATATATAAATTGTTTTGTCCCAAATAGGAGCAGTTCTATTCCTTACCCTCTTCCGAGTGCTATAAAGAACATTGCCTAATCCAGAGTTTGGTCCCTAATTCCGTGGTTAGGGTGGGAGGATACCGACTGCCACTCCAAAGCACCCAATATTCCCTCTCCTGAGGGCAAACAATCTCGCATTAGTTTTTAATCTACTGAACCAAATTGGGGGTTTTAATCTGTCACCTTAAAATATCCAATTCTGCATCCAACAAAGTAAATGGAGGACATACTCTCCAATGAAATCAAATGTGATTCTCCCTATGTTGTAGAAATCATATCTCATTTAAGAACATATGTCTCTCAACAACTTTTAACATTTCAATTGTCTAGATCAAAAAGTAAATAAAGATTGGAGTTCAAATCATCACAATTTATTATCATTTAAAACTGTGGAAAAAAATCTATTATTCACAAAATCATATCTTCTAAGTAGGGAGAAGGATAAAGAAGATTACTCAGAATTTATGAGTAGGATACGATAAAACACAAATTTCATATATAAAAATAAGTTTCAAAATAAAAGAAATAAAAATACAAATTATCTCACAATCATTCTCAAGCAAATCCCTAGAAGTTCTCTCCAAGCCTTTCTCTCTTTACAATCACTCCCAATTCTCTCTTAGAAATGAAATGAAGAAGAAATCTCTCATCTTCCCTCTCCTCTTACATCCTTAGAAGAAAATCTCCTCTTCCCTCTCCTCTTACAACCATAGAAGAAAATCTCCTCTTTCCTCTTTACAATCACACCCAAGCCTTCTCAAGTCTTCTTCTTTTCTTTTGGGCTGCCTCTTTTGGAAAAGAATTCAAAATTCCCTCCAAAATTTCCTCCAAAAGTTAACTTTTTTGAATTCAAAAGATGTGTCATTTGATCCAAGAGTCATATCCCCTCATAAAAGAACCTTCCAAAGTGTCTAAATGCATTAAATTACTCGAAGATGTGTGTAGAACAAGTGTCCCTTTGAAAATTTGTGCAAAATTTATCTCGAACCGTCTTAATTTGAAAAAGTCATCTCTGGCGCATCATGCATCAATTCTCTAGATTTTGGCGCATCATTCGCTGATCTGGCGCATGATGCGCCATAATCTAAAATTGGCTCTTTTTGCTTCAAATTTTGTCCTTTTCGCCATTTTTCTTCCAAATGCCTAAAAATGATATACCTGCAACAAAAAAATACAAAAATTCCCTTATTTAAAATGTAATATCACCAAAAATATCCTTTTCGCCATCTTTCTTCTAAATGCCTAAAAATGATATACCTGCAACAAAAAAATACAAAAATTCCCTTATTTAAAATGCAATATCACTAAAAATAAAAATAAAATAGGTACTTAAAATAGTATATTATTTTGGTGTATAAAAATCTCTCAAACTTAAATGTTACTTGTCCTCAAGTGACACTTTTATTATATATAAGTATATGACTTAGGATAAAGATTAACTTGTAACTTCTATACTTTAGTTTAATAAATAGAATAGCAAAATTTAAGAAAAGCATTTAATAACTTAGATTCAAACTCTAATTTTAAGAAAAATTGCAATTAGCAAAATTTAAGAAAAAACTTTTAATAACTTAGATTCAAACTCTAATTTCAAGAAAAATTGCAATTAGTCATATTAAGTACATTTAGAACATTCATATGAAAAATAACTTCATGAAAAATTTACTAGGAATGCTACCAATACTCCAATATAAGTTTAGTAAATGTAATAAAGCCCCTTAAGTTGATTCAAGTGAAGCCAATTTTTAATTAGGCATCTTCTCAAGCTTCTCCTCACTTTTTTTTCTTTTCTTTTTCTCCCTTTTTTTCTCTTTTTTTTTTCTTTTTTGTTAGGATCTTTTTAATCCTTTTTTTCTTTTCTTCTTCCAAATGAGGATAGCCTTTAATGATTTTGAACTTCACTATCCTCTTCTTAAAGTTAAAACTCTATACCTTTCTTCACTTTATAAATTCATATTTGTTGATGATCATGTTAGTTTATGATTTTTCATAAAGTCTCATTCTTTTCTTCTTACATGAAACTCTAAAATTCTTAACAGTTCAAAAATATAAAATTCGTTACTTTAAATAGAAAAACATAGTCTTGTCCTATCATACCAAATATCTTTAACCTTTAGAATTGACCTTCATTATTGAAACTCTTTACATAAATTTACCACAATATCTTTAAAGTTAAATCTTAATATTCTAGGTCATGTTAAATTAATTTTTAAGAATATAGTTACTTAAGGACAAATAAAATTTAGTTTACTCCTTCTCAAAAGAATATTTCTGTCCCCTAAACTTAAGTTTTTAAGTGATTTTAAAAATAATTTTAATATAAAATTTAATAGGTGAAAGAAAACAGTAAATGCATGAAAAATAAAAATTGACCTGTAGAAATATTTCTGAATATGAACCTGAGCTCTGGAATACTACGTGTACTAACTGTAAAACTACATACAGACTTTAAAACATTAAATAAAACATAATATATTCTAGAGAACTTGTTGAGAATTAACAACATAAATACAAAAACTGAAAAACTAAACTAACAAACTAAACTGAAAATACTAAAAATGCTGAAAAAGTAAAGTCTACAATTACTATTACAGATTCAATTCACAACACAACATCAAAAGTATTTTACTACAAAAAGTTTCAAATGAAATTACATCCTAATACAAACATAAATAACAAACAAACATCAAAACAACTAAACAAGACTCATAAAACATCAATCTTTATCTTCATCTTCATCATCTGATTCTTCTTCTTCTTATTATTATTCTTCTTCTTCTTCTTATTCTTCATGAATGGGAGCATAGGGAGTGAAACTGGGGCAAGCAGGAAAGTCCACATTAGGTTCACCCCTAAGGTGTCTTACCATGTCATTTTCAAAATCAACATCATGCTGAACTCTCCTATGCTAATATTCATCATTAAATGCATTCCTCGCTCCTATCTCTCCCAATTGCTCCTATCTCTCCCAATATCTCTCCCAATTGAGTTTGAATATTTACTATATCCATCTGTTGAATCATGAGTTGATCCATAATGCCTTCAAGTAATGTAGATCGAGAAGTAAATGCCCCTCTGGTAGATGTAGAGGTCCTATCCCTTCTTCCACTTATAAACTCAAGAAATGATTCTACTCTTTGAATCATATGTCTCCCAATCGAATTATGTAGCTATAATCTTTCTTCATTTATATGGGATTCTACTCCTGATTTTTCAAATAGAGTGAAAATCAAGGGAGGGTATCCCAATCCTCCAACTGTAGAACTACCAACAATATTTCGAGCTTGTTGAACTATAAGTGCACCAACATCTATTGACTTTGTGTTTTGAATGCAATAGTTGAGTACAACTCTATCTTTAGTAACATTAGCCAAATGATTTGTTGGCAACGGTCTGACAGAAATGAAGTGCTGTCATATTTTTGACTGAATAGTTAACATGGAAGCATGGAGTTAACTATCTTGTTATTCTTAATTTTCCATTCCCTTCTTCCATCAGCCAAAAATGCAATCACTTCCTCCAGTGATGAATTAGTTATCACAAATGCAGTTTATTCATCAAAAAATACACCCCTCTAACCATAAAAAAGTATTGATTCGATCAGTAGTAAATTTAACTTGTTTAACTCTAACTAGGATGTAATCTTCAGTTGTGAATCTCAGGTTTGCATAAAACTCCCGAACCATCAGGATAATTGCTACAATAGAGAAGCAGCAGAATCTTTCCCAATTCCTGGCAAGAATCAGTCTCTCGACCTCGTCACCCGGGTTTGCAAATGCCTGCTCTCGGATCATTCTCTTGGTCTCCATTTGAGTATTGTAACTATGTTGGGCTTTGAAGCTAACAAATCTTCGTGCATCGAAGTCCTTGGATGGCCTTCCTCTCTTAAATTGGGGAGCCATTTGAAAATTATTTGAAAATCTAAATATAGTCCAAATAAATTGTTAAATAAAAAATCTAACTCCTTAAGTAAGGTTATTTGGTAAGAAACTTTTCACCATGAGTTTTCTTCAAGCATTTTTATCAAAAATCCCAATTTTTGGATCTCCCAAAATCCATGGTGAAAATAAAAAATTTCTAAGTTAAGGTGAAGCTCTTACCAAGAGAAAATGAAATCTATAGTTTCTAGCCTCTGAATCCTTCTCTTTCTCCCACAATGTGATGCCATAGACCAAGTTCTTGAGGTAGAAGATGACTCAAGTAGCAAAGATTGAGTTTCTCCGTGCGATTTTTGCAGCTTTCTAGGCAATATAGCCTATTTGGACCTTTGTCGCATCATGTGCCGAGGTCTCTAAGTTGGCGAATCATGCGCTAATCTGGCGCATTATGCTTCAGAGCTCAAATTTTCTAGATTTTAGTTTCTGTTAAAATTTGCTTTGTACCACTTTACATTAACCTCTATTTGACTCAAATAAACCTTTTTAAGCATATATAAACATCACACTAACATTTAGTTAAAAATGTATCCTAGCGCTGATATTACCTCACCTGTCAGAATAAATTAGTCCGTAGTACGTTTAACATTTTTCAAGCCAACAAATATTAAATTCAGTGTTCTAAAATTCTAAAGCAACCCAACCCCCTAACACTAAAATCTAAACATCAAAATTCAAAACACAAACATAGATAGTGTTCATTAGAAAGGAGATGAAATCAAACACAACAAACTAAAAAACAGTACTACACAAAACATTTCATACACAAAACATTTCATAACATCATCTTCATTATCGTCCTCCTGGATATCTCCCATTGATTAGTAGTGTACATATAGATTATAGAATAAAAATTCATCAGTTGAATTTTCCTCCTCAATCCAAGCATGTTTCTTAAACATACATATTAATTCATCTTCACAATCCATCTTCAATATGCCTTGTATGTTCAAAATGTTCCTTCAGTCTCCAATCTAGATGATCCAACATTTCAGTAATATTCCCATCACATGCATGAGATTCTGTACATCTTTTTCTATCTTCTTGATCGTCTTTGAAAGTGCACTCGATTTGTAGTAGGGTTGAACAGGTGATGAATTTTGAGATCCTTGATCCATCATTACATTCATATCATTTTCATCTCTCATTCCAATACAGCTACACTAGACATCTGGATTCATCGACTTGTAAGGAAGTAGCACTTTTTACCAACTTTCATAAGGTACTTGCAATTGACTGCAAAGTAGGAAAATAGTGGATGGATGTCGCAGTCCAGTTGCAGATCCATTCACAATGAAACCCAAAACCGATTTCATAATAATAGCTCCAACATGAATAGGTTTTTCAGTTTGAATACAGCATTTCAGAATGACATTCTCCTTAGTGACCTTACTAATTTTCATGGTAGGTAGTAATTTTTATGAAATGAAGAAGTGCTAGGCTTTTGAAATTGGATTTAAAAATGGCGAAGGAAAACTTACATTTCCATCATCTCTGGTCTCTAAATTAGCATCTCATCCATAAGTTAGCGGTAGAGTTCATTCATATTCTCTCTTGTAGGGATAAAGTTTGCATAATGGCAGATCAACACATTTTCAATCATAAACATCTCGTTTATTCTTGAAGGAAATAATTGCACAAACCTACCTTACACGTAAATCATTCCTTGTTTGATCCCTTGAAGATTTGCATAAAATTCCTTTACTACACGAACAACAATAATGACAGTAGTGTAGTAATGCACTTCACAACCAACACTTCCCATCGTCGTCTCACAATCATCTCTTCTACTCGAGTATTCGGCGTATTGAATCCTCGATTCACAAATCCTATTTCTTTGATAAGCCTCTTCTTCACCAGAACTTGATCATGTAATTTATATGCATCAAAACTGACAAATTTTCTTCAATTGAAAATTCTAAATCTAGTGGAGTTTCTAGAGTGTGAAGCCATAGGAATTGAAAAGTGATGACTCTTCCCTCATTTTCCCACCTAAAATATGGTTTGGAGTCGGTTTTTAGGATTTATATGGAGAAGAAACTGCCAAAATACTACCATTTAGCATGGTTTAAACATTTTTGGACCCACGGCGCATCATGCGCCAACTCTCTGGAAAGTAGTGCATCATGCGCCATTTCTAAAATTTTCGTCGTTTCAATTTCGATCCAAAAAATTCTCAATTTTTCCATAAAATTAGGCAAATAAATATGTTTCTAAATATTTTATTAAATACACAGATATTAAATACACAGTTTATTAAATACACAGACTACATAAAGACATAAACATTAATATACGTGAAATATTTAAAATTAAATAAACTCAAAAACAAACTAAACAATAATACAAATAGGTTGCCTCCCACAAAACGCTTGGTTTAATGTCATCAGCCCGACATTCCAAGTCTTATTCTGAGTGGCACCCAACATTACAACATTACTGTCTCTTTAAAAGATGGTCTTTGACCATCAAAATATGATTTCAATATGTGCCCATTCACTTAAATATTCTTCCTGTCTTGGGGCCTTCAATATTAACTTCCCCATAGGGATAAACTTTTATAACTCTTAATGGCCCTTTCCACCTAGACTTCAATTTTTCAGGAAATAATTTCAATCTTGTATTGTATAACAAAACTTACTATCCAGGTTCAAAGTCTCTTTTTATTATCTTTCGATCATGTCATTCTTTCATCTTCTCCTTATAAATCCTCACATTATCATAAGATTCATTCCTCATTTCCTCAAGCTCATTTAATTGTCCTAATCTTTTCTCACCAACTTCTTTCAAATTGAAATTGAATTCATTTATAGCCCAATAAGCTTTATGCTAAAATAAAATTTATGCTCTAATTCAACTGGCAAGTGACAAGTCTTTCAAAATATTAATCTATAAAGGGACATTCCTATAGGTGTTTTATAGGCTGTTCTATATGCCCATAATGTCGCATCTAATCTAACAGACCAATCCATTTTACTGGGATTAATATTCTTTTCCAAAATTCTCTTAATTTCATGATTAGATACTTCTGCTAAACCACTAGTCTGGGGATGATAAGCAGTTGCAATTTTATTCATTATATTATATTTTTCCACCAACTTTACAATTTTTTCATTTCTAAAGTGGGATCCTGATTACTCTCGGTATTCCATATCTTGTAAAAATATTTTTAATTAAAAATTTTGAAATACTCCAAGCATCACATCGAGGTAAAGCGATTGCTTTAATCCATTTTGAAACATAATCCACTGCAATCAATATGTATATATTTCCGGATGAGGGTATAAATTGTCCCTTAAAATCCAATCCCCATGCATAAAAAATTTCAATTTCCAAATTAAAATTTAGAGGCATTTCATTTCGTGAAATATTACCTACTCTCTGACACCGATCACATTTTTTGATATATATATTAACATCTCTAAATAGAGTAGGCCAATAAAATCCAGATTGTAAAATTTCTTGAACAGTTCTATCATTCCCAAAATGTGCTTCAAATTCGGAATCATGCCATTTTTGAATAATCTCTTGAATTTCTTTATAAGGCACACTTCGTCTCATCATTAAATCCTTAAATTGTTTGTATATATCGGGATCATCCCAAAAATAAGATTTTGCATCATGAATGAATTTCTTTTTCTATTGTTTCGTTAATCCATATGATAAAATCCCACTAATAATATAATTAACAATATCAGCTTACCAAGGTATTTCCAATTCATTGAAAGCATAAATTTGTTTATCAGGAAAAGTTTCATTAATCTCTTTTTCCATA
The DNA here is from genome assembly GCF_001263595.1 of Phalaenopsis equestris. Classification (NCBI taxonomy): domain Eukaryota; kingdom Viridiplantae; phylum Streptophyta; class Magnoliopsida; order Asparagales; family Orchidaceae; genus Phalaenopsis; species Phalaenopsis equestris. Next base: position 99,597 of record NW_018240677.1, on the reverse strand, counting down.
TCCAGTCTTTCTTCTTGTTATAGCCTTTTCCGGCCTAGATAGATAATCAACAATTTGATTATCAGTCCATTTCCTATCGACTACGACAAAATTAAACTCTTACATCAGAAGTACCCATCTAATTAACTTTGGTTCCACATCCTTCTTTTGCATCAAATATTTAATAGCTGAATGATCAGTATGCACAACACATTTAGCTCAAATTAGATAGGATCTAAACTTATCAAAAGCATACAAAAGCCCCTAATAACAAAATTGGAATGCTACAATCTTCCCCACTTACAAAAATTTTATTATCAAAATTTAAGTAATTTCTCATTAAGTAAATCAACATTAACTATCCATAAATTTTGTATTAGACTTCCTTCTCCTATAACTTTGGGTATATCACTATGTCTAAATGAATATAGTGAAATAATTATAGGGGCAATGATCAATTTTTTCATTAAAATCTCAAAGGCTTTAAGGAAATCTTGATTAAAGTCAAATTTTGTATCTTTCTCCAGAAGTTGGCATAAAGCTTTAGAAATTTTTTAAAAATCTTTAATATATCTCCTGTAAAATCGAGAAGCTCCTAACGCCTCTTACTATGGTAGGTGGAGGTAGGTTTTATATAACCTGTATTTTTGCAGGATCCACTTCAATGCCATTTTCTAAAATTTTATGTCCAAGCACAATTCCTCATGCAACCATAAGTTGTCATTTGCCCCAGTTAAATACGAGATTAGTCATTTTACAAAGTTCCAGAGCTTTCTCTAAATGATTCAGGCATATTTCAAATCATATTTCAAATGAAGTACATATTTCAAATGAAGTTCCAAACATAAAAATCATCCATAAAGACTTCAATCTCTTTTTTAATCAAATCACTAAAAATAAACACCATACATCTTTGAAATGTTGCAGGTGTATTACATAATCTAAAAGGAATTCACCGAAAAGCAAAAAGCTCCATAAGGACTAGTAAATGTTGTTTTCTCTTGATCCTCTGGAGTAATAGGTATTTGATGCTAACCGATAAATCCATCTAGAAAACAAAAACATTTATGCACAGCTAATCTATCCAACATCTGCTCCAAAAAGGGTAAAGGAAAATTTCCTAAAAATGCATACTTCAAATCTGTAGGAAGCGTTTTAGTTCTAGTTCAGGGGGTTTCTCAATAGATGAAATCAAATTCTTGTTACTTTCTGTAAGATCTAACATTTCAAATCTTTTCTGCACATAATCCATATCCTCTTTACTCACTTCCATAAATTCATCTTGAATTCTATCCTCATCTTGATATTCCATATATTCTTTTTAAATTCTCTTTCAAAAGTTTTTCTTAAAATATTCATGGCTTAAATATTCATTAATATCTATTCTGAAGCATTCAATCTCTTACTCTTTTTTAGGGCATGTCATTGATTTGGTAATATATTTGGTAGTATTAAATGGAACCTCTTGATCACTAACTCTCATAGTTAGTTCTCTTTTCTATACATCTATGAAAGCTCTGCTAGTGGTTAGGAATGGTCTTCCTAAAATTATAGGAATTTATTTATCCTCTTCCATATCAAATACAGTAATGTCCACAGGAAAGATAAACTTATCGACTTTTACAAAACCATCTTCTAGAACTCCTTTAGGATAGGTAATCAAACGATCAACTAACTACAAAGTTACAGTTGTAGGTGAAAAATTTCCTAAGCCCAACCTTTCAAAAATTGATAACGGTATAAGATTAATACTGGCTCCTAAATCACATAAAGCTTTTCCATAAAATCATTCGTCAATAGCACAAGGAATTGTAAAACTTCCAGAATCTTTAAGTTTTTCAGGAAGTTCTTTGAATTATAGCGCTATACTCTTCACTGAGTGCAACAGTCTCATTATCTACAAACTTCTTTTTTTATTATCCTTCATGAACTTCACATAGCTTGACATTTGCTCTAAAGCGTCAACAAATGGAATGTTTATCGTTAATTTTATCAAAATTTCCAAAAATATCTAAAATTGATTATCTATATGTTTCTGCTTCAATTTTTGAGGAAATGGAGATGGTGGTCTTTCTACAGTGATTTTCATTGGCTTAATAGGATTTTTTGACTCAAAATGAAAATCTTCACCAAAATTTTCATTTTTCACCTCATATTTTTTAACTTTAACTTTTTGTTGAACTCTGTTTTCTAATTCTTTTCCACTTCTTAATTGAATAGATTTAATTTTCTCTTTGTTCTGATCTTTAGGATTTAATTCAACATTACCAGGCAATGTTCTTGAAGGTCTATTGCTAAGTGTAGTAGCAATACATCCCAATTGATTTTCAATGTTTCTGATAGCAGCTCCTTGACTTTGTAATTGATTACCCATTTGCAGTATCATTTCTTCCATTGATAACTTTTTCTCCTTACTCTACAAATTATTAAAACCTGAGGGGTAATAAGGTTATAAGCTTGGTTCCCTTGATTTTTGGAGTTTCCCAATGGGTTTGCAGTGTTGTTTCCCCATTACGGATTTGTAACATTATAATTATTGTTACTCCAACTAAAACTTGGATGATTCTTCCAACTAGGATTATAAAAATTGGCATAAAGATTATTGAATGATTGTTTATTATATTTAAAGTCTCATAAGAAGATTGAGATTATATCATTTGTCCCAATGAGTTTTCCTCAAGCATAGGTGCTGTCTCAAAATAATTCATTTCATATTGATCTATCTTCTTTGATATAATAACTATTTGGGCAGCAAAAAATATACAACATCAGAATCATGAATACTAGCTACTCTTTTTGAATTTAACATTTCAGAGGGCCATTGAAAATTATTAGTAGCCATCTCTTCAATTAATGAATATGCTTCATCGAATGGTTTTGACATTAATGATCCACCAGCACCAGCATCAATTATCGATCTAAGAGAACTAACCAACCCATTATAAAAAGTTTACATTATTAATCAATCTGGCAACACATGGTGTGGACACTTTCTAAGGAGATTTTTAAATCTTTCCAAGGCTTCATAAATTAATTCCCCTTCAAACTGACAAAAAGATGTGATATTATTTCTAAGCTTAGCAGTTTTTGAAGGTGGGAAATATTTAGATAAAAATTTTTGTGGTAAATCTCCTCATGTTCTGATAGATCCGGGTGCTAATGAGTTTAACCACATCTTAGCTTTATCCCTCAATTAAAAAGGAAAAAGTCTAAGTCTGACGGCATCATTCAACACTCCATCATATTTAATTGTAGCACACAATTCTAAAAAAACTAGAGAGGTGTAAATTAGGATTTTCCGTAAGTGTTCCTCCAAACTAATATTTTTGTACCATTTGGATAATAGCCGATTTAAGTTGAAATGAATTTGCAGCAACATCATGGCTTTGGATACTCAAATGAATTTCATCTCCTGTAGAATTTGCATAATCTCTTAAAAGTCTCTGATGATGTTTAAATTACAAGCCATTTTGCTAAACTGATCTTTCTCTTTTTGTTGTTTTTGAATTTTTCTAACAGTTCTTTCTAATTCAGAGTCATAAGGTACTAAATTTTGAGATCTTACACTACACATAAACTGAATAAAGCAGGTAATTCAAAATAAGCAAACACACCAAAATATGAAAATGTTCGAATTAAATGGCAAACACTCTTTTTTTATATTTTTAAAATAAACTACTAATCTTTTCTGTTACTTCCCCAACAACGACACCAAAAACTTGACACGAGATTTACATATGTAAGTATTTATGAAGTTGACACCACTCAACGACACCAAAAACTCGATGGATTTATAACAAATATGCAATATAATCCCAACAAAAATACTTTTTATAAAAATAATTTATCTTTTAACACTCTTTTTAAACTGTCAAATCTCTTGTAATATCAATGCAAGTATACGTATCGTTCAAGTAATAAAGGGCTCTATTGGAGTTCTAGATATCGATACCACAAGAAAGTTGGAAAATCCTAAAGTAAATTATGAAAATTATTTTATAAAATAAACAAAAATAAAAGTAAAGTGCAAAGAGTGCAAAGTTTGAAAATTAACTACTCAAGTGAATGCTAATTACAATGCAGATGTAAGACAACAAAAGTTAAACTAAACTAAATACTAAACTTTCAGAAGAAAAATTACAAAAATTAAAAA
>NW_018240677.1:93607-94464 GCF_001263595.1 Phalaenopsis equestris | reverse complement strand
AGCAGGAATCCGGAAAACAAAGGGGTGCTCCCAAATAGGTTGATTTGCCAAAGAGTTTGTCTTGAAAAGATCAGGAAAAGCTTTCCAATGGGTAATTTTTTTCAGAAAAGCTAAACAGGTAGCAGCCACCTTAGAGGGATGAGGTAAGTGATCATCAAATTTGCCTTATTTCTAGCCATCCAAGTGAACCAAGCCACCACACATGGTATCACCAAAATTTTTAATTGAAACCATTCATTCCAGCAGGATATAAATTTTTGCCAGGTGAGATTGATGGTTTGGACTTTCAAGTTTCTGAGGACAATTAACCAAATCTGTTAGACAAATTGACATTGAAAAAATAGATGATCAGTTGTTTCCTCTTGCCCTTTACATAGAAGACAACAAGAAGGACCACTCAATCCCTTCAGTTTCAGAATGTCATCAGTTGGGAGGCATTTAGAGATGATTCTCCAACATCAAAAAGACATAGAGGGTGAGAGGAAATTATTCCAAATGGGTTTCCCCCAGAGACAACTCTCACCATGATGATGTTGGGAATAAATGTAAGCAGTAGTTGAATGGGAAAACCCTTGCTTGGAAATGAGTTTGTCCTTCTTAGAAGTATCCACAGGAATGCTGTTAATCATGTTGATGGTAAAGTTATCCAGTATGTTGTTTAAGGCAGTAAGGTTCCACTGGTTACCATTCCAGAAACCTGACACTTTGGTAGAAGTAGGGTAGGGAGCAGTAACCTTGTCAGCAAGCTTCCCATCCCCCATCCAGTTGTCAAGCCAAAAATTAAGGTTCCCCTCTCCAAGATCCCATATAAAATAATCTTCAGCTTTCTCTGTATATTTAATCATGTGAGACCAGAT
>NW_018240677.1:89437-92526 GCF_001263595.1 Phalaenopsis equestris | reverse complement strand
GTCCAATGTTTCTGTGTTCTTTGTCCTGACCAAAGAAATATGTTGAAAGTTATTTCCAGAAGGTGTTGAGTGCTCTTTTTCATAGTATTCATTTGGAGAATGTAGGAGGGGAAGGCAGACAGGACATGTTTTAGGAGAGTAATCCTTCCTCCATTTGATAAGAAAGAATTAGTCCAGTTAGTGAGCTTAGCTTGGATCTTAGTCACTACTTCATCAAGTTGGATTTGTCTTGTCCTTCCTTTCAGTAAATGAACCCCCAAATATTTCAGATGAGAGTGGGGGGTTTGAAAACCAATAAAATCATAAACCCAATTTTTGAAAGGTTGTTTAACACCTTTGCTGTAGTAAATACAGCCTTTTTGCTTGTTCAGCTGTAGTCCAGAGCATAACAGAAAATCATTGAGAAGGGTTTGGATTTATTTGGCAGCAGGTTTAGTGGCCTTAGAAAATAGAATAATATCATCCACATATGAAAGATGGCTGATGGCAATATTTGAGTTGTGCTTGAAAAGGTTGTGAGAAGTAACTTGATGGGGTTTATGGAGAGTGGGGAGTTTAGCAATATTTCAGATGAGAGTGGGGAGTTTAGCAGCAAGCCTTTTATGTAGAATCCATAATTTCACCCAAGGATTGTTATTATGATAGCTGGCCCATACATAACTAACTTGATTCAAAAAGTCTGGGTGGGATGACGAGGCATTTAAATATCTGAAATTTTTTTTGGTGGGGTTTATGGAGCTGCTGATGGAGATCATAAGAGGTCTGTGGTCTGAACCAGACATTGATAGACGAGAGACAGATGTATGGAAAAAACCATTAAGCCAGTGGTCATTAACAAGAGCTCTATCAATTCTTTCCCAAACCTTACCTCTTCTCCAAGTGAATCTGTGGCCAGAGAAATCCAAATCATAGAGTCTAGCCATATGCATTTTATCTAAGAAGGAGTTCATTTTGTTAATGTCAGGAGGTCTGCCTCCAATCTTTCCATCAGAAGAAGTCATGCAATTGAAATCTCCACAAACCAGCCATTTTGAGGAGATGTTAATGCTCAGGTTAAGGAGCTCCTTCCAAAGCTCCACTCTCCCAGCAGAAGAGCTAGTGGCATAGACAAAAGTAGCATGAGCAAAATGGCCAGCCATAGAAAGGGATACATGTAAGAACTGAGGGTGATCTGAGAGGATTTGCCAAGAGACTTCTTTCCTGCAGAGTAACCAAATCTTATTGTTACAATTAACAGCACAATGAAACCCAGGAAAGGACCTAGCATGTGCCAATCCCCCAACATTCCAGCAAAGTAGGTTAACCATTGATCATTTTTCCTCTCCTCCTTGTTCTAGGAAGAGATTCCAAACTTTTGGACATGAATTCTCCAGAGGTAGCTGCACTATGTTGCAGCTCATGCATCAACTTCTTTTTCTTTTTGGACTGATGGATCTTCCATTCTTCTTCTAGGTCTAATTTTAGATTTTGAACCACATTATCATCCACAACATTAATAATATTGGGCTGCAATGTAGGAAGGTCACTATTATCCTTATAACAAGGAGTCAAAGTTAAGTCCTTGGGCAAGACAACTGTTCCCAATTCAAAACACATTGCAGGGACTTCACCAGGAGAAGAGGGAACCTCAATAGGGGTAAGGGGAGGGGGCAAAGGGATCAGGTTAGTAGAGGGTTCAAATGGGCCTTCAACAAGAATTACAGTCCCAACAATGGGGAAAAATGGTTCAGCTTGAGGGTCTTTAGATTGGGAAGGGGCAAGAGTGGAGGGGGAGGGGGCAAAAAAGAGGTTCCATCAAGATGAGCTTCAGCTAGGACTTCCAACAAGGGTGGGATTAAATTGTAAAATACACATTTTCATATATGTAAAAATTAAAGTTTAGATGTTAGATATGTAAATGCATAAGAATTAGTGGTCGTATGTAAATCTATCTAAAATTTTTTATTATTGATCTGTAATCAACATATAAATTTTTTTCGATTTTAATCTCTGTTCTATACTTTTCTCTAATGCGAACAAAACTTTTTTTTTGACAATAATATGGTCTTTTCTCCATAACTATTTTTTTTCAATAGCCATTGTTAGCTGTACCCAACAAAATTTCATCAATTTCAGGTTGAGTGATATCCCTTTCCACTAGGATTGTAGCCACAGAAGGTCTTGACAGGTTAAAGGTGGGAGCATCCAGCTTCATGGGTCTTCCAAGGGCAGTGTCAATGGTAAAAAGAACTTGGTGGTTGAAAAAATGAAGCTTCAATCCAGGCAGCTTAAACCATATAGGAACTATTGGAGGTTCTTTTGAAGGGTCAAAATCAATGGTCCATTTCAACAGTTTCATAGAGATGCCATCCAAAAAGAGAACTTGCTTAGCAAAAAGCCTTGCATAATCCTCTTCCTTAGCTAACTAAATCATTATATGCCTTCCATCCATTAGTCCAACTTTCCAAGCACCAACCAGCTTTAAATCATCAAAATACTTCCTTATATCATCCATCTTAGGATGGCTGAATTGAAATTTGCCCACCAGGTTGAATTTTTGAGCCTCAGCCAAAGTGTTGATTTCCTGATCAGAGAACACATCAGCCACCTTGCCACCTTTACTGCATAAAGATTTCACATAAAGGCAATCTTCTTTACCAAAAGTAGCATCATGATAGGCTTGGGGAAAGACAAGATTCTCAACATTTTGCAATGTTTCAAAACCCTTCCCCACCACATCAGCAAAAGTGGCTTTAGACCATTGGATGTTAGTTTCTAAATCAATGGGAATAGGAGAGGCCATTAAGAATAGCCACAACAAACACAGGGTGGACAAACAGAGAAAAGAACCAATAGAACAGTAACTGAAAAGCTCAAGAGAAAACAACAGCAGAAGAGAGACCTTCAACCCAGTGAAACACCTCCAGGAAGCTAAAGAAGGGTGGGGAGAAAAACAAAGACAGTCAGGGAAGGTCAGTGAGAAGCAGGACAAGGACAACCCCTTTGAGCCAGAACCCCTAGCAGAGCTAGGGAAGCAGCCGCCACCATGAAGAGATTACACACACACATACACATATACGAATATTCATACATATATATATGCAATATAA